>NW_020955345.1:660719-733317 GCF_003031625.1 Empidonax traillii | reverse complement strand
CACAAAAAAAAAAAAAAAAAAAAAAAAAAAAAAAAAAAAAAAAAAAAAAAAAAACACCAAAAAAACCCACAATGCTCAGGTGGATCTGCACTGGTAAAAATCCTGCCAAGTGCCAGAAGGAGTCTTGAGGGCCTCATGCCACACGGGGGCTGTGTTGCACTGGATAAACCCACATTGCAGGAACGGTCACTGCTACAAAATCTGAATATCTATATGCTAGGAAGGGTGCTGGGGATTTTTATTAACATTTGAGCACCACTTGTTTCCCCGTGTCAGGAGCAGAAGAAGTATGGGCTGCTCCATGACCCACCTTACATCTCAGGCATCTGTTCACGAGCAAAAGTCAGTCACCTGAGCAGAGAGACATGATGGCAAGCCAGTGATGCTTACCTGCTTGCTTCTTCCCACTTGGAAGAATCATAAACCAAAATTATTGCAAATATGCGGTCGCCTAGAAAGCAGGCACTTCTGTTGACATACTCTGCAGAGATGGGCCTTAGGAGTGCATAGCAGAGGGTAATCACTGCTGGCCCTAACCTGGCTGCGGATAAGATGTATTTTCCCAGGTTTTGAAAATTTAGGGGTTTTGCAATTTTGAATGCAGAACAGGACACGATGTATAACTATTCTGGCTTCACTGGAAAGTTTGTTGCATAAGCTGGAACTAACCTGCTCTAAACTGAGCATCCAGAGGGCTTTGAAATGTAAAAGACTGCTTTTTTAGATTACAGTCTAAAACAATTCTCTTTTATAACAGCGACAATGCAGAGAGATTTGGGAAGGCAGAAGAGAGATAAAAGGCCTTTAATAAGCAGCGTTCCCCCACCCACAGTGCCCTTTTGTAGGCTTCAGAGCGTCGTTTCAAGCTGACAACTAAAAGGGCTGGACAGCCAGATCCACAGGGATCCCTTGATCCTTAAGCGAACTCTATCCCCTCCTTAAGCTGGCTCCCTGTCTGCTCCCTGCTCTGTTTGGGAGACTCCCAGGCTGCCCCAAGCCCGTTCTGCCTGACTCATCCTGCAAGGCTCTCTTACTGCTTTATGCTGCAAAGGAAGAGACGGATGCAGCCTCAACCAATTCTGGTCATCAGAGAAGGAAAAAGGCAGACCGTCTTTCAAAGAAAGGCCACAAAGTTCCCGTCTGAGTCAAGATCCTTCTTTGGCATATTCTGCATGCACCTCCCCAGCTCATTTGTGTCAGACACCAACCTACACCCAGGCCACACTGTGGGAAAGCGTCTCATATCCCAGTTACAGTCACTGAATTCGTGTCTCCTCATGACTTGCAAGATTTACAGTCATTCAGTCTGTTCTGGGCACCAGCCACAGCTGCTTCCCTCCCTGGGGAGATGTGCTGCCATTCTAACCCAGCTGGCTTCAGTGGAATTTATTCACCATGACCTTCCTGACACATCCTGCCACAGGCCATTTTCAAAGTGATGGCAAATATTCAATTAATTTCTCTTCAGGTGGAATGCAGAGGCCTGCTGAAAGGAGGGTATCTACAGCAAAGAACTCATTCTCTACATAACCTCTACTGTTCCCAACCCTACCTCACCTCTAGGCTCTCAGAAAGGAAGAATGGTGCAGAAGGCAAGAAGTGTTATTTATTCAAGGAGAGATGAGAGATCTTGGTATCCATGACTCAGCAGGAGAGCAGCACAACAAACAAGCAATAAGGCACAGCTAAACAGAGAAAAGCTGAGCCTTCATTCAAGCACATCCTTAGGCAGGCAGCCCCTCCAGTAGCAGTACATGCAGAATGAACTATAAAAAACCTTGCAGGGACAAGAGCAGCTCCCTAAACAGGTTGTTCAACCTTCCCAGAAAGTGCAGCCTTCCGTGTCCTGGCTACCATTTCCTGCTTTGACTTAATGTGTGATGTCCTGGCTCTTAGGATTTTCCTCCACACTATGGCATGCTTGGGATATGCCTGCTTCCTGTGAATCCAGTCAAAAGTAACTGCAGTCACAGTCAATACTGTCCCAGACATGTCTCCAGAACAGGCTGGCTCTGGTGTCCTGGCAGCCAAGGGCCCAAGCCAAATGCCCAGGATGCTGTCTGCAGGGTCACATAGCAGAAAGCAGCACTCACAAAAAGAACCCCGCTGGGAGCACAAATTAAAATTGCTGCTTTGAACCAAATGGCACCAGTTTGGAAGTGTATTAAACAAAGAAAATGTAACTGGTATCACTGGTTCCAACTCAAGGAACCCCTTTCTGTGGGTGGCTGAGGCTGCTTTTCTCCCCACCATGGGTCAGGAACAGGTTTTGGAATACGGCTGAGTGAAGTACTTAAGTTCCCTGACCCACCACCAAAGGTCAACCCTCAAGGGACCGACTCCTCTCCATAACTCTGTTTTGAACCCCTTAATTCTTCCAGGCTCATCAGCAGCCGCAGCTGTGAGCTCCATATCTGAATTGCAGCAGCATTTACATCTGCTGCTAACGGTCTGCTCCCTGGTCTCCAGAATCCCCTTCACCTTCAAACAAATCAAGAAGAATCGCTCCTTAAACTTCCCCAACCTCTTCAGAGTTTTATATACCTCCCTCATCTGCCTTTCTTCCCAGACTAATTGAGGCCTAACCTACAAAGTCTTTCCTCACATGAAAGCACTTTGACATTTTCATTGACATAGTTTAATTATCCCTTTCTGTATCTTCTAGTTCTACCATGCCTTTGATTCCTGCATGCAGTATTTCAGATCTGGGTGCAGTATTTGAGCAGGTGCAAGAAAGGAAGACTATCCACGCTGAGAAGAGGTGAGAAGACAGAAGAATTAATAGTAAGCAGTGCAAGCACCCTTGCCAACACTTTGAGGGCTTGGTCCCACCCCACATCCCACAGTCAACAGTTGTCTGCTTATAGATGCATTTCTTTGATAAAGACAAGTTCTTCAGCCTCAATAGACCATGGTCGAGGGGACAGAAATGACTCAGTCAAGAAAAACAGGGTAATGGTTAATTCTAGGACATCTCAGAACACCAGCGTTGAAGGAATGAATAAACAAAGTCCAGAAGGGCTGGGACCTGTGCTAGGTTCTTCAAGCACAGCCATTTCACTTTCATCCTTAGCAAATATATATTGAAAAAGTGGCATTGCAATAACACCATCAATTAACTTTTAATTAAAGGCTGAACTTTGGCCTTTCATCTGTTCTGCCCTCATTCCAGAGAGATCATAATCTCATATAGAAACTAATCCACATTAGTGCATGCTTAATTTTTCTGAAGCAACAAACATCAGATGGCCAACTTCTCCCTCTCATCAGATCCTAAGTCATCCAAACTCATAAAGCTGGGATTTGTTTCTGAAAGGGAAGTTTTTACAGCATCAATGCTTGAAGCTTAGGAGCTTCATTGCCTGGTAACTGTGTCTCCATTCTTTTACAAAGAAGGTAGTGCAAAACATACCATATTCTCCTTTGGTCACAGCTGAAGCCATGCCACTAAAGCATCTTTCTGGTTTTGCTCTCTATATTTTGCCCTCAGTTCAGGAAGGACATTGAGGTGCTGGAGCAGGTCCAGAGAAGAGCAACCAGGCTGGTGAAGGGACTTGAGCACAAGTCCTGTGAGGAGAGGCTGAGGGAGCTGGAGTTGTTTAGTCTGGAGAAGAGGAGGCTCAGGGGTGACCTCATCACTCTCTACAACTATCTGAGAGGAAGTTGTAGCCAGGTGGGGATCGGTCTCTTCTCCCAGGCAATTAGCAGTAGGACAAGAGGGCACAGGCTTAAGCTCTGCCAGGGGAGGTTTAGGTTGGATATTAGAAAGAAGTTCTTTCCAGAGAGAGTGATCAGGCATTGGAATGGGCTGCCCAGAGAGGTGGGGGATTCACCGTCCCTGGAGATTTTTAAGACAAGGCTGGATGTGGCACTGAGTGCCATGATCTGGTAATCACAGTGGGGTTTGATCAATGGTTGGACTTGATGATCTCGGAGGTCTCTTCCAACCCAGTTAATTCTATGATGCTATGATCAGCTAAAAACTTTTAAATGTGCAAGCAGCAATGCAAGACATGTAAGTACACAGATCCCAGGAATCACCTGCCAGGGCAACTGGTGCCTCCTCCGTCATTTTGCAATTCTGGCAACAGCATCAACTGAACATCCTCTGCGACCTAGCTGCCTAGAAAGCCTGTCCCTCCTCCAGCCTCTTGATGTGCTCTTGAAAGCCAGCTCGCCCTGGCAGAGCTCACCTGCTTGATGGGAATGACAAGGAAGGCACCACCGCCCACGCACTCCGTGACCACGGCGATGAAGTTGGGGTTCACGGCACAGAAGTGGTTGTCGTGGACACTGTGGGTGATGGGCACGCAGTCGTAGCACTTTTCCTTGCTGGCGGCTTTGCCATACACGTTGCGGAACTTGGAGCTGCGGTACCGGGGGTGCCACGACATCTGCAAGGGGAGAAACACAACGCCCCGTGACATCAGGACTGGCCAACCTGGCAAGGCTCGCAGACCCCTTACCCCCCTCAATCCACCCACAGACTCACTCTCCACCTTTTGGGCAGCTCACACCAACCTTCAGCCAGCAAGGGGCAGACAGAGCTTTCTTTTCTGGTTTTCATCCCTTCGGGATACCCTGTCTCTGCACCCTGTTGCACATCTCTGATGGAGAGAGGAGGGCACAGGGGAGAAATGACAGCTCTCACCATCACCAGCCACTGGGCTGTGCATGCCCAGCAGTCCCTATCTCTGGGGCAGGGCTGGATGACGGCAAGTTTAAAGAACATGAATCCTGGTAGCACAGAACTCAGAAAGCATGAAAGATACAAGATCTTGCATGAGGAAAGCCTGAAAGATAGTGAGTGAATAACTCTTTGTTTAGCCCTCAGGTGGTTTAGAGCCAAAAATCAGCCTAAATTTTGCTGACACAAACAGAAAAAAATAAGTTTGGCAGATCATAGAAATAGTTACATTCACCTGTTGATTTTTTTCCCACTGACAATTATGGTCTGCATGTCTGGTTTATAACTGTGCTACACCCCTCTGACAGACAGCATTTTAAATGGTGTTTAGATGAGACACATGAAGCATGCTAAACACAAGAACCCCTTACCACAGAGAGCAGCTAAGCTTTAAGAAACTAATGTAACTGATTTGATACAATCATAGAATCATGAGTTAGAACGGACGTTAAATATCATCTATTTCCATCTCCCTGCCAGGTGTAGGGACACCTCCCACTAGACCAGGTTGCTCAGGAACTTATCCAACCTGGCTTTGAACACTCCAGGGTTGGGGCATCCACGAGCTCCCTGGGTAGCCTGTTCCAGTGTCTCACCACCCTCACAGTAAAGAATTTCTTCCTAATATCTAAAGTAAGTTTCCCCTCTTTCAGTTTGAACCCCTTGCTCCTTATCCCTTCACTGCAGTTCCTGACAAGGAGTCCCTCTCCAGCAGCTTTCTTACAAGCCTCCTTCATTTACTGGAAGGCTGCTATGAGGACTCCATGCCACATCTTCTCCAAGCTGAACAGCCCCAGCTTTCTCAGCCTGTCTTCATAGGGGAGGTGCCCTACTCCCCTAACGAACTTTGTGGCCCTCCTCTGGACTTGCTCCAATAGTTTCATGCCCTTCTTTTGTTGGGGACACCAGAACTGTACACAGTATTCCAGTGGGGTCTCACAAGAGTAGAGCAGACGGGGAGAATCACGTCCCTCAACCTGCTATTTTCAAATAGAAAATCACCAGTGTTGGTCAGAAAAGGCAATTAAGACTATTAAATTCTGCTCTTTCCAAAAGATTTAGACAGTAAAAGGCACATGTGGAGGGTGGTGGTAGGATTCTATTGCTCAAAGGAAAAGAAGTGCAGATCAGGCAAGAAGGTTATGGGTGAAAGAGTGCCCCACACAATCAGCTGGGAGTGTGGGCAAAGACTGGGAGAGGGCATGGTTTTGCCCCATATAGATCTCTTTCGCAGACATTAGCTGAATGGTATTATCAGTGGTATTATCAGTGGTTCTGGACCAGTGATACTCCAGTTTGATACAAGAGAACCCAACCAAGCATCTTTTGAGTTATAGCAAGGCTTAGGCCACTCACTCATATGTGCAAGTGGTTGAAGGGAAGCACGAATGCACTCAGTGGCAGGGAGTCAAGTGCATCATCATCCGATAGGCAGAGGTCTAAGCAATTCTAAACCAAAATGTCTTTATTGCTGGCATGGTATTGCATCCTCCTGGGATGACTCATAAAGGCTAAGAAAATGTATATCTTGATCTCTACAAGCATCCATCAATACAAAGATACACAAAGCAAACATCTGGGTTGTGAACAGTACTAGGACACAGGTTCTGTCCTATTTCCCTGCCTCTTCCCAATCCACTGATACAACTCAGAACCAACCCCACCTTGGACAAAAACAAATGCCTATAAAAAAAATCAGCCCTGGTAGATCCTCAGTTGCTTTCATAGTCGTATTTATTGCTCTCTTTCACCTTGGTAAGTTTTACCTATGTTAACCCTGCATTTGTGCATATTCTTAGCTGATTGAATTTCTTCTGCAGAAAACATTAGGTGCAAAGGATCTTTGATATAGTGAGAGGTACCTATCCCAAACCAAAACAAAGAAATGGAAGTTATTTGAAAAAGAAAGCAGCAATCCTGAAAGCTAATCTTGGAAGAAGGGATCTCCACAGGTAGAAAGAGAGCTGAGATTATACACAATTTGCTAGCTCCCCAAACATCCCCAGGGGTGCAGTGTCCTCACACTTCACACTCCTTACAGCTTTAGAAGTTAGGCTTACTCATACCAGGGGGAAAAAATCATTGTATTGTCTGGATGCAGCACTTACTTCTTACAGCAAGAACATTATCTTTCTTAAAGGGAATTAACTGCCCGGCTGCAAGGAACTTCTAGCTATACTGTTCTTGAGTTGGGAGACAGCGTGAGGTCTGAAGGTTCAAGGGTCTTCTGCAGAAAGGAGTCACCCAGCAAACAGAACAATTACTGCAATACCATTCCTACTGAGAGCAGGAACACACAGCAAGATACTGACATCCCATGCAGAGTACCTGTAAAAGGTTAATGGTGAATAAGGAATAAAGGAAATAAAAGGAATTAAATGACCAAGTTTGGACAGTGTTTAGGAAAGACAGATCTCTCCTCTCTCAACTTGCTGAATTCAAGTTCAGCTACCACAGGAAAGAACTTCAAGCACCTACAATACAACTTGGACTGGAGGACAAGATATGACTGGGAATATCATAAAACTGGAAAAAACATTCACAGTAGAACAATGTCCCTCTTGATGCTATTGCAGACACAACACAAAGCTCCTTAATAAAAGAGGATAAATATGGTGAAAATAATAAGGTCCTGCAAAAAATATGGTGAAAAACAGTCTGAGTAGGAGCAGCATCAGCTTCTGGTAAAGTGGGAGATGATGATCTCAAATACAGCAGGCATACAGACATAGGAAAAGCTTGTTTGGAAGGAGTGTGGAGGAGGGTTCTACATTAGAGGTTGCTCAAGTGGTCATAAGTCTCCCTCCCTGAAACTCCTTTCATGACTTGGTTAGACAAAGCCAAATCCTCCTTGATCTAACATTCATAATAGTCCTGCTCTGAACAAGAAGCTGAATCGGAGAAAATCAAGGGCACTCTACCACCAAACCATACTGAAACCCTACCATTTACAGTTGGAAAACCTCCTATCTTCACTAGGTAAAATAAGCCCCTGTGTGCACTGCCTGCCATGCAGCAGACTAGATGTGGTTCCTCAGCAAGAGACAAACTTCCAGCCATCTCTTAATGAAAACAGCGTGGCCAGGACCCTCACAGATCTCAGCTATCAGACAGGGCAAGCTGTGGTGTCTACAAGAATATCCTTGCAAAGGAAAGAGGCCACCATACCTAGAAATTCTCCATCAGAGCTTTCAACACATCAAATGTTAAGTATAAATGCATGCCCTGTACAAAATGCATGGGTGGGTGTGTAGGTACTACAAGGACTACAGTAACACTTATCCCCCCAAGCAGGGCCCCAGTGCAGCTTGCCCAAATCCCCCCTTCCACTGATGTCAGGACAACGTAGGGACCAACCACAGGCCACTGGCAGCCCTCTCCCCTCAGCAGTCCTGGCTCAGCCTTTTTGCTCAGCTCCTCTGCTTGCATAGCAGGACAGAGGAGGCCTCAAGTCTACAGCTACAAGTTTTTTCCTTATTTTTTTTTTAAAGCAGGTTTTCCGCTCCCTTTTTTTCCTCCTCTTCCCTCTACCTTCCTCTAAGGAAAAGGTTGGCTTATTCATTCCTAAGCTGGTACTTCAACAGGTTTGACTATCCTCCACTCTTCGTGGTGGTAGACGCAATGCCACATGTGTACCTGGGAGAAACAATCTGACTGAACGCCATTGTCCACTCTCCAGGGAGGAAGATGGAGGAGGAGAACTGACCAGAGGGAAGAGAGGCATCTCTGCTCCTTCCTCTCAACAAGGAGAGCTGAAAGCAACACAAACAGCTTCTTGCAGAGCTGGACAAAAAAATGCTCATGGTCAGGCAAGAGAGGGGAGAACGGTTTTGACAGCATCTCACATTCAGTGCTCATAGAAACTGTGCTGATGCAGCTGGAAAAAAGCAGTTTGTCTCCTTACACAGGTGTCAGAGAAGGCAGCTCTGAATGCTCTGTGGCCTTCTCAACTTATGAGAGTAGGTAGATAGCAGTTTCTGGAATATCTCCTGCTCCCAGAAGAAGCCCCAGTGTGGCCCGATGTGCCATGGCGGGTCTGCAATGCAAAAGGGAAGGATGCCCCTTCCAAACACAGCTGCAGTGAGACACACAAAGAGCCAAGCAGCAGAGAGAGAAGGTGGGAAGAGCTGGGCTGAGCTTCCCTACAGGGCTGTGCCTGAGTGGCTCTGAGTACCTGCTTCGGAAGAACAGCATAATGTTATCTGCTGCATTTCTGTACCAGGCAGCGATAACTGGTCTCCCCTCTTATCGTCCACTCCTGAAATTGTCAGTGACTCAACGAGCTTCCTCTCAGATACAAACCAGTTTCCCAGCAATGAGCAGGCCACTTGCAGCATTTCCCACCGTTCAGTCTTGGAGGCAAGCCCACCCTGAAGCGTCTCCCATCCTGAGTGAGTCCTGCAGCAGAGCAGCCCCCGTCTCCTCCACAAGGGCTTCAGGCTCCCAGATTACCCCCATGCTCCACCTCAGCTAATATCACATCAGACTGGCTCGTCAAAGCCATGCCACACCGACACATTTCCATGTTCATCTCACCCTTTCCATGCCCCATCCTTGTCTATCAGCCCAGTGTTCAGAACAGGGTCTCTCACTGCTGGGGGAGGGGGCAGTGGGAGGGAGCAGCATCATCAGAGCTGACTCACATGGACCACATTTTGCTAGCTGCAAAATCCTCCCTGGAGCAGGAGGCAGAGGGATAAGAAACATCTGGCATGGCTTGATAGCTCAGACCCAGAATCTGTATATATATGAGGTAATAAAATTACAAGTTAGTTCTACCTGGACAAAGTCTGTCTCCACTTGGATTCATTTGCCACACTTCATTTCTCAGGGGGAGTTTTTTGTAGGGTTTTTTTTTTGGTTGGTTGGTTGGGGTTTTGGGGTTTTTTTGGTTTTGTTTTTGGTTTGTTTGTTTGTTTGTTTTTAAAGACAGTCATATTGTCCTTGGCTCAGTATTCTGAAATTTTAAGACAAAAAAGCAAAGCTGTAGCAATTCTCAGCCTAGTGCTCAGAAAAGGTGGCAATCTTCTTTCTGGCATCTGAAAAGGTATCTGGAAAACCAGCGGGGTACTCTGATATACTCAAGCACAGCCTACTCAGCTCTTTCATGCTTACCAGACATGAATATTGAAATGCTTGTGTGACCTCTAAAGAGCAGGCAGTTAAAGATGGAGAAGCCAATTCCACCACTTGCCTTCGGAAATGTGATGCAGTAGCACTGAAGGGACTTTGCTCTGCTTTACCTCTCACTCTTTTATGAGGTTTTTTATGAAGAGTTAGCTTTTCATGACTCATCTGCGAAACATGAGTGCAAAGGTTTCCCCTATTGCCAAAGGAGTGAGCTCCTAAAAGGGTTGTGAAGTCTAGGTAAATCTGCAGCAGTCAGGAGCAGTCTTGGGAGAGCCATGCTGTGGCATATTTACTTCTCTCTAGGAAATTCAGACAGAAACAAACAGGCATATGCATGTCCAACTGACTGAACATGTGCTTCACCACAGGCCAGCATGTTCCCGTTTGTCCTCTCGCATCCCACTTACCCTAGGATTATGGACTTGCTTGCACCATGCATGACATTTGTGAATTCTGGATGAATTTATCCCAGTCCTGGACAAAATAACCACATGGAAAAAAATGAAATATGTTTGAGGAAACCCAGACATATGGTAGCCTAATCCAGACCAAACTGAGAGCACCTTCTACTCTGGTGCACAGTAATTTGTAAAAGAGTCACAGCAGCAAGGTCAGACCTAATAGCCCAAAAACTCAAAATTTTGGCAGTACTTTAATTCTGTCTTATACCATCTTTGAAATCCTTAGTGTTTTTTATATCCCTGGCAGTGGCAGGAGCAGACCAGGAAGTAATTTTCCTTACATCCTGGGGAAAGCCTGACAGAAGATCGATGTTCACCTTATTTCCTACAAATACTAGTTCTTGGGTGTGGCTCCACACCACTGCTAGGAGCTGACCTCTCCAGCACACACACCTGCCCTTCTTGTGGTCCGGCACCTTCAGTCCCGTCCATGCTTTCTCCTGCTCAGAGCTGAAAATTAACTCTGTGAGAGAATAGGAATTAAGAAAACACAAGCAAAACCAAAAACAAACAAACTAATAAAAAAAAAAAAAAAAAATTGCAAAACCCAACCAAAAACCAAGGTAAGGCACTTGAGCAGAATCAAATCACAGAAAGTATCGGATGTGGGTTAAACATCAGATTGTGGATGGGGGTCATTTCACATCTGGAATGAGAGGGAACCGGAGTGTGTTTGGCAGTGATGAGATCCCCAGTCAGCTCATCAGGGAACCACAGCGAGGCAGTGTGACGGTGTCACTCCAGCAAAGGAGAAGCAGCTATGAAGCAGACCTCACCTCATTCCCCTGTGAACAGACATGCACATCTCCAGCTGTAATGACAACAGAAGACTTGGAAGAGAGGACCTTCATGCATTCTGCTGCTGACTACCAGGAAGGTCACACATTTTCTAATTCTCTGCACAGAGCAGGATAATCAGCCACCATATGCATGTAGCTCCCATAAGCCAAATGAACACCAAGGGCTCAAAATGCCTTACTCTTTTGGAGACAAGATCCATCCACCCTGATTCAACAAGGGGCTTAGTGTTGGAGACAGTTTTCCACTGACTTTATGCAAGGGAAAAGACTGAACAATCCCATAACTTTCCAACCCAGGTGTTCTATGTGTATTTTCTTTCCTTCTAGGCATACTCCCTGAAAATGTTCTGAATGTTCTGAAAATACAAGCAAGGAATGAGGTAAACTGACTTCATGCTGAAATACTAAACTGTGATGTGAGTTGTCTGTATGTCCAGGACAGAAATGACACAGCACAAGTGTGCAGAGAGGACGATGCTGTACTTTCCCATCACCAGCAACATGAACAGCACGCAAAAAACGTCAGGTCTCGGGACTCTTCTAGAGGAAGGTGCCAGACAGTAAGAGGAAAATTCAGTGTAGAGTTGTATAGATCAGTGATCGAAGGTGTGTGACCTGCTAAGAAATACCAAAACCTTTGGTGTGGAGATGAAGGAGGGAAGCCATGACAGCAGGCTTCAAACACAGAAAAAGTTGCTACAAGAAGGGTATAAATCATCTGCTTCCAAAGTCTAGCGGAGACAAGAGAGTCAAATGACGTGTTTTAACTCAATCAAAGAAGTTCTCAATCAGGCAGCAGTAAAACTTTCTACCAGCCACAGGAGTGGAAGAGAGAATGGCACGAATCTCTATCAGTGGCATTTCCCAGGCAGATTTGATATAAGCCTAGCAATGAAAACAGAGCTACAGTTGACCCTGATTTGGACATAAGACAGACTCATAGAGCTCAAAGAGTAATCACATAATAATCGTAATTTCATGTGAAGTAAGTCTGCTATGAACGGAGTGTGGCAGGGCTATTCACCCACTCATCCTGGTTGCACTAACCCATTCAGAAAGGCATCCAGTATCTCCATTTTAAGCAATTTTCAGTTGCACTATTACTGTCAGGATGTCAGTTCTTAGCATCGAGAGCCAAAGCAGCTGGATCACGTTTAGCTACTTCAGAATAATCTGTTTCATATAGAATCACAAAATCATAGAATCAACTGGGTTGCAAAAGGACCTCCAAGATTATCAAGTCCAAACCTTGATCTGACACCGCCATGGTGACCAGATCATGGCACTAAGTGCCACATCCAGTCTCATCTTAAATACCTCCAGGGATGGTAAATCCACCACCTCCCTGAGCAGCCCATTCCAATGCCTGACTACTCTCTCTGTAATAATTTTTTTCCTAATATCCAACCTAAACCTCCCCTGGCACAGTTTAAGCCTGTGCCCTCTTGCCCTACTGCTGATTGCCTGGGAGAAGAGACCGACCCCCACCTGGCTACAACCTCCTCTCAGGGAGTTGTAGAGAGAGGGATGAGGTCACCCCTGAGCCTCCTCTTCTCCAGGCTAAACAACCACAGCTCCTTCAGCCTCTCCTCACAGGACTTGTGCTCAAGTCCCTTCACCAGCCTCGTTGCTCCCTCTGGACCCGCTCCAGCACCTCAATATCCTTCCTGAACTGAGGGGCCCAGAGCTGAACACAATACTCAAGGTGTGGCCTCACCAGTGCTGAGTACAGGGGAAGGATCACTGCCCTGTTCCTGCTGGCCACACTGTTCCTGATCCAGGCCAGGATCCATTGGCCTTCTTGGCCACCTGGGCACACTCTGGCTCATGTTCAGCCTCCTGTCAATCAGCACCCCCAGGTCCCTTTCTGCCTGGCTGCTCTCCAGCCACTCTGTGCCCAGCCTGTAGCGCTGCAGGGGGTTGTTGTGGCCAAAGTGCAGGACCCGGCACTTGGCCTTGAACCTCATCCCATTGGAATCAGCCCAACTCTCCAGTCTATCCAGGTCCCTCTGCAGAGCCCTCCTGCCTTCCAGCTGATTGGCACTCCCTCCCAACTTGGTGTCATCTGCAAATTTGCTGATGATGGACTCAATCCCCTCATCTAAATCATCGATAAAGATGTTGAACAGGACTGGGCCCAGCACTGATCCCTGGGGGACACCACTGGTGACTGGATCCCAGCTGGATGATGCAGCCCCGTTCACCAGCACTCTCTGGGCCCTCCAGCCAGTTCCTAACCCAGCAGAGAGTGCCCCTGTCCAAGTGGTGTCCAAGACAGCTTTTCCAGGAGTATATTATGGGAGACAGTGTCCAAGGCTTTGCTGAAGTCCAGACAGACACATCCACAGCCTTCCCCTCATCCACCAGGTAGGTCAGCTGATCATAAAAGGAGATCAGGTTGGTCAGACAGGACCTGCCCCTCCTAAACCTGTGCTGGCTGGCTCTGATCTCTTGTCCATCCTGTAGGTGCCGTGGGATTGCACTCAGGATGATCTGCTCCATAACCTTGCCAGGCACTGAGGTCAGGTTGACAGGCCTGGAGTTTTCCAGGTCCTCCTTGCAGGAGGTACCAAGAGCTGCACTGCAAATCAAACTGTTTAGCAATGGCCATCATTCCTACCATTAACTGGACAGAATAGATCTTTTCAAAGATGTCACTGTTCAGGGTTACTATTAGGAGTGGTATAATGGTAGATTAAACCCAAAAGTTTAATTTCAGTTCATCTGTTTAATGCAGAATTTGAGCTGAAACCTTCTCTACTGCATTGTAAAAACAAGTAGGCCCTCTTTCCTTTGAAGTTAAACTCAGCAACTCCAAGGGACTGCAAACAGCTTGTGTAGAGGGACAAGACCATCCCATTCAGATGCAGGCCTGAAAATTATGGTGAGCAAAAGGGGTGACACCCCCAAAAGCAGAAATCACGTGACATCATGGTAAAGGAAGGAAATGGATGCACAAAAGCATTCACAGTGATACAAATCATCTGGAGAATTCATAGGAGCTGAACAAGCTCAGTGGGCACAAGAAATTTCTCCTCTTGGCTAGGCCACCTGGAGCTCCCTCAGGAAGGTATCTGAGGTCTCTGGCATCAGAAAGATTTTCAAGCTAACAAGGCTGGAGATCACCTCCCTGTTTGCAGAGAGAGCTGGTTCTCTGAGCCCAAGTGACCCCTGCCCCATCTCAACACCCATGTCCTGTAGGACCAGACTCCAGAGATGAACTAAACCCCCTTCTCCACTTCCACCTCTTGCACAGTGCATCCAGGGGCCTGGCAGCACCCAGCATGCATCCATCGAGGCACTGTCCTTGACCCTTTCTGTTCCCCATGGTAACACTTACCAACATTTTACTCATTCAAGGCTGTAGAGAGGAGGCTTGCAGCTGACTCCAGTGACAGAAACCAGCTGTAAGATCCCCTTTATTCAAAGACTTTTTGACAAGCTTCATTCAAACTAATCCTTGCAAGTACAAGATCGCTGCCTGCAAAGCATCACATTAGATGAGGGGTCTCTCACAAGACTGTATTACAGTCTTGGCATGGAAGCAGGGTACATAAAGGCTGCAAAAGTATCACTCAGTTAAGCCAATGCAGAATTTATAGGCCAGGTAAGCTTGTAAGTTCTAACAGAAAGCTCTCCAGCTCCGTCTGCTTTCAGGTAAGCAAGGGGGTGACAGACTGCCTACCTCTGGTCCTGATCTCAGGACTACTGCAGTGACAGAAGGACAGACAGAGCTCTTCTGGAGAGCAGAATCTGGCATAGCACCTCCTGAGGAGACAAACCTGCATCCTTTCGCTATCCAAACACAAGATGAAATGACCACAACTGCTCAGAACGCTCCATGCCTGGGCTGAGAGCCTTCCAGTTCATAGTGCACAATGGCGTGCTTCCATTGTGTGGATGTACATGCCCCTTGCCAAACAATTGTTCTCTGTTTTCTTCTGCTGCATACCTCTGAGCAGGATAGAAACACTCTCCAATGAATTAATAATGGTTATGTTTGCTTCACGTTCCCCCAGTTATGTGCATGAAGCCTCCCTTTTCTTCAAGACCCGTTCTCCACAAGGCCTGCGTTGCGTTCCTGCAAAAAAAGCTGCCCTGGCATCAGGAGACATAGGCTGAAATCCTGCCATACCCCTGAAGACCTTGTGCCAGTGCGCTCCTGGGGAAAGCACGTAACTTGATAGTCTGCCAAAACACATTTATACTGTTTTCTATTGTTCACAGGCAGGTTTTGAAACTCTGCCTGTACCTCTCACCTGCTACCCTGAAAAGCATTTCAGCTGTTCAGGTGATCCTGACAAGCTGGGACTCTCTTCCTCCTGTGTCCCTACTGCCAGGAAATCAAGAGAATTTTCAGTTCTGAAGGACTCTCTGAGGTTTCAATCTCTTGAAAGTTAGCAATAATTTGAAAAGCAGAGGGACCAACAGAGGAAAAATGCACTTACCCTTCACTCTTTCTATTGCATGCAGAGTTAAAAAAAAAAACAAGAGGAAGGAAGGCAAATGCTAATAAGGGGGATTTTGAAAGTTACAATGAACATTTCAACCTGAAATGCAATTAAAATTTTCCATTTCCCTTTTTACTTTCTCTTTTGGAATGCTAAACTTGTATTGCATAGGTAATGCCTTTTTCCTTTCAATCTTATCATTTCTAAGTGATGTTGCTATGGCCAAAAAACCCATAGGGCAGCCTTGCAAGTCTCTTGAGAGCACTGTTTGCAAGTATCCAAGGAGATGCCACAAGAGATTCAAACTTCAAACCTCATGTAGAAAAGCAGATGGAAAGTGGCACAGGATGCACAACTAGAAAGCTCCTCGAAAGACACACATCCTCTTCTCAGTCATTTATCAGCAGCCCATGAAATAAAACCTCTACATGAACTCAGCTTCAAGTAATAAAATCAAACCAAAGTAAGAATCAGTGTCTTCCTGAAATCTGCCTAGATCCATTACTTCCTTTGGTCCCTTACCTCCTACTGTCTTGAAATCAGTTTCATACATCTTATCCTTCTCCTGTCTTGCTAAAATCTCCTTCCTCTCCTCCACTTTTCTTCCACATTGCTTATTCTTTCGAAATTCATCCAAAAGTGAATAATATAACCCGATGCCAAAAAGTAAGAAGATACATTCTGAGAGACCCAAAAAGCATTGCAGCTATCTTGTCTCCGCTAATGGCAATTAGATAAGCTTAGATCCAGAAGCTGATATACATGAAGTCAGCTTCACTACTGCCTTCCACTAAACACCAAGCTGTGTACTGGAAACAGAGGATACATTCCCATTCCCAATACCCCAGGACTTGTACAAAGGAAACAGTTAAAGACATGATTTTAAATAAGGCAGCTAATGTATCATGAAATACTGCTGGTTTTCTTCCTGAGAACCAGCTGCATACACTGTAAATTTCATGACATGGCTCCACACAGAGCAGGCTGTACAAGAGAGCTCCATAAAAAAGTACTTCCCCTCTCCTCACTCAGCTGTCCCCACAATAGATTTATGTGGAAGCAGGAATACACCTGCTGCTTGCTCCCAAACCAGGCTTGTGCATTCTTCACACAGGCCCAGGGTCTTGGTTGCAGTGTCTCTGCTTTAAGGAGACTGTTAGCCTCTCTTCTGATCAGAGAGGTGTGATTCTTTGCTGCATCTTGCTTCCTGATGAATCTCCAAAGCAGAACATCTGCTAAGCAGGCTGCTCCGAAACTTTCTTCTCTTACCTAGCCAGCACCAAGGCACAGCTGGGAAACAATGCAGTACATACACCAAGCCAACAAGGGTAA
The DNA here is from genome assembly GCF_003031625.1 of Empidonax traillii. Taxonomy (NCBI): domain Eukaryota; kingdom Metazoa; phylum Chordata; class Aves; order Passeriformes; family Tyrannidae; genus Empidonax; species Empidonax traillii. The sequence continues at coordinate 716,456 of NW_020955345.1, read as the reverse complement.
TGTTTCTTACACCCCTTGCAGAGGACATCTATCACTTGGATGTGACACACCAGCAAGACTCACATACAAGCACCTTCACTGGGAACGGGCTGCTTTTAGCAGTTGACTAATCAGCCAGGCCAACTAAATCCCAGATCCACACAGCTAGACTGGGACAGTTTTGGCAAACACAAATACATCACATTACTCTGTTTACTCTGAATAATGCCACTAATGCTTCTTCCACAGGGCAAAGATCTCTCTCCCCGAGACCTGGTATTGCAACCCTGCTCCTGAGGTTAAGCTAGAGCATTCAAAGAGACAGTCATTGAAAAAACAGTGTGCACAGGAACTCCTTGCTTCCAGACAGCTTTAAAACTTCCAATCTCATACCACTCCAAACGCATTTCTCACCCTTTCTTCTTGCCTTGTGCAGAGAAAAGGCTTTTGGCTGCAACCCTAATAGGAGCACGATGATCACAAAGCAAGCCAGCAGCAAGAAAAGTGTCTGCTTATCATGCTAGTCTGCAGGTGCCACTGTTTAGTACAAGCAACTGGTGCTGGGTTTCAGTTTCCTATCCGGTGTGTCCTTGTTTGCCACCAGCTTTCAAGGTAATGAAAAGGGCTTCATTAGAAATGGCAGAGTGGTCAAACACGTCCCTCTTGCTAAATCAAGTATTGTAGTAAGACATAGTTTTCTGCAAGTAGCACACACTCATATTCCAAAAGGGTTTTGTAAGACAGGACAGACTCTCATGCTAATACGGACCAGGCTCAGGCATGAGCTGTCAGCCCATTGAAGCACAGTCATTTGTTCTACCCCATATCATTTGTTGTGCTCCACACAAATATTATTCCCAGGGGGTGTCACCACACCTCATCCTGTTCCCACTCTTCTCTTCTCCCTTTCCTCTGAAGCAGCAGTAAGTCAAAGTTTTATCACATATGCTAGTGAACAATTCTCTGGCTCAGAAAAAGGCCATCCTCAGTGACATATCAGTATGGCTGCAGCTCTCTCCAGCTGTACCTTGTAAACCTCCAGGAGGCAGACTCCCTCTCTCCCCTGCTCCCCTGTGCCGCCCTCTCTAGGTTGACCTGCCCCCAGAGATTTCTGCCCACGCTCTCCATGCATGGCCTGGATAACCAGCAAAACAGGGAGTACTTTCAGAGACACCTGTCTTTTGCTTCCAGAGAGGACTCACCAGCAGCCAGAGGGGAGCCAGCAGGGTTGGGCTTGCAAATCTCTTAATGACAGAGTCACTATTTATATGGGCATACTCATAAATAATGAGTTCTGTTCACCACCAGGCAGATGGAGAGGCAGCCCCTGGTTTTCAGCCTGCAAGGAAACTAGAGGGGACTCCTCAAAACATCACGAGAATTACTGTGCTGCTGGACTGTTGGAGGAGTAGGTGGAGGCTTCGCCAAGACGCCCTTTTGCTCCACGGATCTGGAACCACCTTCATCCCGTCCTATCAGCAGCTCTTGATTCCCCGTGAGGAAGGTCTCTATCATAAAGGCAAATGCTCCTCTCTCCTGTCCTCTCCTGCATGGTGACACCTCATTTATAGCAAGATCTTCCCAAGAGAATGTACCTCAGTAAATCAAAGCCAAACCCCCAATACAGCCATCTGAGCTTTGTGTTGGAAGGGTCATGCTGTTCTTTTTCATTTTAAGCATTCCGTGCCTTGGGTTGTGAAAGCTTTTGGGTAAGGCTGTATGAAATACACTGCTGTCCCTATGGAGGAAATATTGCTAAGAACTGATCTTGGAGATGAGCATCTAACAGGTTATCTGTCCCCAACAAACACCAGCATCTGGTAGTGGTAGTGTATGGGCCACCTTCCTGTCTTCTGGTATCTATGAGGCTGCTTGCTGGTGCACCAGGAAGATGCAGATCACAACAGATCTCCAGCATTTCAGCTCCTTTCTTGAAGGAAATGTAAACCTTTAATTCTATCCAGAGAAAGCAGAAAGCCTAAATATTAACTGCAGCTCTGTTTTTTCTCAGAAAGAAGTTGCAAGCACAAATGAGGAAGTTTTCTTGCAAAGAAGCAACAGAAGAAATAGCAAGGATTGCAGACTTGGTGAGAAAGGACACTGGAAAGACTGAGCCATGGAATGCCTTCTTCACCTCAGTCTTTACAGCTAAGATCAGCCTTCGGGGACTCTGGGTCCCTGAGAGATCTAGAAAGTCCAATGCAAGGAAGACTTACCCTTGGTGGAGGAGGATCAGGTCAGGGAACATTTGAACAGATTGTGGACATGCACAAAGACCTGATGGGATGGACCCGCAGGAAGGGGAAGATGACCCATGCTGTTGCAACATCATTCTTGGTTTTCTTTGAAAGCTCATGGCTATGGGGCAATGTTCCTGAGGACTGTAAAAATGTAAATGTCACCCTTATCTTCAAAAAGGGCAAGACAGAGGATCTGGGGAACCACAGGCCCGTCAGCCAAGCTTAGTCAGGCAGTTAACTGTAAGAAGGAACTTTTAGACTATGAGGGCAGTCAAACATTTTGCCTCTGTCAGGCACAGTTTGCTGAGATAGGGTGTGGAGTCTCTATCCTCAGAGATACTCAAAACCCAACCAGACAAGGCCTTAAACCTGCTTTGAGCAGCTGGACTAGGTGGTCTCCAGAGGTGCCTTCACCCTCCACCACGCTCTGACCCTGTGAAATCTGCACAGTGATCTCTAGGGAGAGCGTCCTGAGCTGCTACAGTGAAAGTAGACCAGAACTTTGTGTGTACATTCAGTGTGAAGAAGATGGGAGATGTCTCCATTACACAACAATGCCTTCCAGGGATTCGTCAGACAGGCCACGCTCAGGGGAAGCAAAACAAGCAGCACTCAACCAGGTGACTTAAAGCAACAAAAACAGCTGGACCCCAGTGTGAACTCCCTCATTCAAAACCAACTGAGGACCAGACAGGTTAGACAGTTTTCAGGGGAGGCTGGGAGAAGCGTGACATCAAAGCAGTAAAAAGTGGAACATAGTACATACACAGGTAAAAGTGAGAAAGATAGAGGGTCAGTACAGCTTTTGTAAACTCTTACCAGGCCTCACAAGTCAAACTGCACTAACAAAACCCAAAATCACTGTGAGATGATGCACTCAGATTCCAGTACTATGATGTTTCCTCACCACAGTGATAAGGCATCATGAGTTTAGCAAGAAGGTCCTCAAATGGGTAAGTGGTTTGTGAAAAATGGGAAATACCTACAATTGAGTGCTGCGGGCTTAAGTTCAAAATAGACTCTCACTACCCTATTTACATGCCCACACGTCTCCCAAGAAGCAGAAGCAGATCACCACAGGTCTTGGGAGTCCATCTTTTTTTCTGTTCTTCTAATTCATTTCTCTACATTCTAACTAAGGATGTTTTCCCTACAATTCTCATGTAATAGAGAGATCATCATATTCCTGCTAAACTTATCCCAGCTCTCAGCTGCCTTTAAAATTGCACAGCTTTTCGCTGCTGTCAAAATTAAATCTCCCTTTGTGCAGTGTCACTTGCTTCTTACTCTATTTAGCCAGATCCCAGACAAAAGTCTATACCCAGTTTTTCAGTCTTCTCCAGTTTTTACTTCATTCTCCTCCTGTCAACTCTGTTTTCTCAACAGCTGATGAATTTGTTCTCCTTGCTTCTGCACTCTTTGGCTCATCTGCATTTTACCAGAGCAGCTGCACCTAAAACTGGCATACATCTATTTCAGTAATACACATGAACAGATGCTTCCTTTATAATTTACCAAATACTCTCCTGTTCCTATTTATCATTTGCTTGCTACAGCATGTCAATGAGTCGTGTTCAGCCTGGAATGAACTGCAGCCTCTGGACACTTCTCTGCAGAACTGCACTGGGTCTGATGGTACTGCACCATCTGAAGACCTGAACCTCTCACTGCTGAACTGCATCCTAATTTTCCCATGCCAGTACTTCAGCTCTTCAAGGCAGTTTCAAACCAGAACCCTGTCATTCTGCAAGCTTCCTGCTCCTGATTTCCTGCTTATTATTTATTCCTTTGTCCTAATTGCTAATAAAAATACCAAAAAGCAACAGATGTCGGGAAGAACCCTGCAAAACTCTCCTCAGTAAATTCTTACATTCTGATAATTAACTGTCACATAAGTTCTTCTCTATAATTCTCTCACCAAATTTACATGTACCTCACCATAGACAGATGCGTCTAGTGCACACTCCCTTATCTTACTTGTGTGGGACAACATTGAACATTTTTCTAAAGTCAGGATAAAAGGATCCCACATCCACTGGGCTCACCACCCTCTGTAACATGAAATCAGTGTGTTGACATGGTTGGTTTTGCCATGCTTGTGCTGCCTCTTTCATCTCCTTATTTCTCCCTTGTGTTCCACTTGTTCTGATTTACCCTTACAGAGAAGCTCACGCTTCCCTCAGTCTAGAGCTCAGAAATCTCCTCCATCCTCTGAAGAGTCCTCAAACAGAACCTGTTAATTGCTCTGAGTCAATTTCAGACAGTTCTTCATGTGTCCTGCAGCCCACACTAACTCCTCACACATCTGCCATGAGCAACGCCTAACATCAACTGCCCCGCTGTAACCCAAATTACTATTCATCCCTTCTTGCTGTTGCAGAAGAATTTAACCGGGTTTGGGAAGGGCTCTGCATTTGTCCCTCCAGGAACCCAAAGTGGATAGAAGCTGTGACCCCTGCCAGGCAGGACTGCACTGCTGAGCTGATCACAGAGTATGCCAAGCCAGTTAGGTGTAAACTCACCAGCTAAGCAACCAGTATCCTGATACCCACTGGGGTCCCCAGACCAGACTGCACGAGGAACAGAAGACTGCTTGTTCATAACAGCCTGCCAGGGGTACAAGTTCTTCAGGATCACCAAGTTTTTGTTCTCCTGGGGCTTTGGGAGCAGGTTTTTCCAATGCATGAGACTAAGCTCAAGGTCCAGCACACCAAATATCTGTATCACTAGCAGATCAGTCACAGAAAGTCTTATACGCAGCAAGAGGAGGCCTCTTGTCTCACCTGTGGCTGGATGTCTGAAGCAACACCCAGGAGCCCAAATCCAAAATCAGTGAGCCAGAACGCCCCTTGTCACAGCCTACCTTCTGGGGTTGCACAAAGTCTTGCTGCTCCTACTGTGGAAAGTCAGGCCTGCAGCACTGTGCAGCCTGACAGCTCTCTGCAGCACAGGCTGTCCACACTGGGTTTTGCTCTGCACACTAACAAATGGCCCTGTGGTTCCCTACAGGCAAGATGGGATGAAGAACACCTTCATCTTTTCCCCTGTGAGAAGCACCCCTTTTGAATTATTTTCTGCATGCCAAGGGGGACCAGCAATGCCGGTGTGATTGTACTAATATAATTACAGGCTTTAGCTTCAGCTGAAAATGTTTTCCCACATAAATAGGCCTGGAAAACCCAGTGGCAGTAAAGGTGTCTGTGCTTTGCAGTACATGAAAAGCAATAGCTCTAGAAATCAGAGAGCAATTACAGCTCACACTTTATAGCTTGGCAGATAACTCTATCAATGCCATTTTCATTTCTCCTTCCTCTTATTCCAGACATAGCTCTTTAATTTCAAAACAGAAATTGCCTTTTCCTGCACAGGAAAGAGATGGGGAATAGCCCCCAGAGAATGCTTTCTTTGGAGCATTTATGCACTCCTGCCAATTTGATTACTTTTGCAAGTAATGCATCATACTCCTCTAAAGTCCAGCATGTCTGACTGTTGCCCTTGGCCAGTTGTTTCCCTGCACCCAGCAGCAGTCAGAGGATGGGCATATGCACACAGCATCTAAATCACATGGCCCTGCTGCTCTACCAGGCATTTTGCTTGCCCCGGTGTGTCCATTTGCCACAGCCTTATTACAGGCCAGCTTGCTGGCTCTGACCCTCACCAAGGCAACATTTTTCACTAATTTGATGCTCTAGGGTTTATGCTTTTGAGTTTGCACTTTTTTCAAAAATCCACCCGTGTGCTGCCATCTCCAAAGTATCAAATTGTAATATGAGTAGGCCCTCAAAAAGGCAACCCTGAAGGCAAACAAAGGAATGTCAGTGTTATCTACAATTTGTAAGACACACACTTAAAGAACAATCTCCTGTCTTTCACAGATGTTTTACCACCGTTTGTGTTGGGCTACTGCTTCAAGACAAAATCGGGAGCCCTCAGAATTTCATCACCAGACACCAGTCTCCTGAGTCAGATGCCAGATTAGCACAGACCATTTTGTTACTGGTCTAGCTTCTCTCAAATCTACCACACCAAATGGTTTGTGAAGGTTATTGCTTAAATTAGGCTCCCCTCCACGCCTCGAAGCCATGGACACTCTCCAAGACATATCTGCAAGAGAGTAGGTCACACACCCCCGGACGCACCTTGCCATCCAAATTCCACTTCTGTGTTATATCACTATCAAGGGCAAATTATCAGCAATAAATTCCTTTGGATCCAAAGTCAAGAGACAATGTGATTATGGTGGCTCATAAAGCTCATAAAGCTCACAACCCAGAGCTTTAAATACCATCTACACACGTGATCTCAAACAATACTACAAGCTCAGAGGCTACAGGTTTATTGTTACGAGAGTAATAAACAATACAGATATGGTGTCTTTCACCTCTCCGTTCCACCTAAAGCAGGGTGGGTGGAGCCTGCACTGAGGGTATGTCTCTTTCACAACTGTGATCCCAGAAGCAAACTCCTTCCTGCAAAGATGCTGCCTTGGAGGTGAGGTTTATCAGTTCAGAGTCCTCAGACAGGCAACCCAACCACTAGACCACAGTCTTGACCATGGCACTTGACAGCCAACTGCTAACAGAGACTGAAGGGAGCTACAGAGACAGACATGTTCTCAGGCTGGCTTTTTAAGCACTCAGCCCCCAGACTAGTACCAACTAGTCAGTCCCCACGTCTAGGTAACTGCCTGTAGTTAGTTTAGGAAACAAGGTCTGCCTTGCTGAGTCCAGCAAGATCTTCTCCCCACCAGATGTGATGCAGCGCTAATAGAGAATCCAAAGTGGGACAGTTACTGCAGACACCTGAGCCTTGAAGGGGAAGCAGTTTAAGTTGCTGCCACATGAAAACTGAGTTACTGGTGAAGTCCTGCAAACAGGATTAGCCTAGCAAGCACTTTGGTATGAATAATGCATTAAAAAAAAAAAAAAAAAAAAAAGCTGGGAGTAGTTTGTAAACAAGAAAGGAGGTGGAGAGCCATTAACTAAGTGATCTGCATTCCTCGATTTGCTTTATCAATCTCAGTATTCAAAAAAAAAAGCTCAAGAGCAGTCCAGACTCTCTAGTGAATCAACAAAACCACACAAAGGACTATACCACTCCTCTCAGCCTCCAGGCTGTGCATTAGCTTTTAGCTACGGTATCTACCACATGAATAATGTAGCACGTCTTCCAGAGCATCTGTACTCCAATCAATCCACAGCAGCAAATAAAAACCTTTCAGCACGCCTTTCTATCAGGCAGCAGGACCTTTTTACAGCTGCTCAAAGGCATATCCTTGGAAAAACAACGCTATCTGCAACCAGCGCTGGAAGCCTTTTAAATAGGCCAGCTGGGAACCAGGCTTTTAAATCAGCCATCCTGCGATGGGCCTCGATTTTATCAATTGCCTTTCTTTGTCTTTTGTTTCATAAGGATCCACACCCACCCGTTCCGGGGCTCAGATTAAGGGAGCTCAGACTAAGATTTCAGCTGACTTTAGGAAACAGACAAGTGCCACTCCCCAAAATCAGCAGCTCACAGCCTGCCCTTCCCAAGAGGGACAAGGTGGCCTCACTAGCCTCTCAGCACGCTCTACTCATCCTTCTCCAGTGCTATAAAGCAGCCTCTACCACTCCCTAATGTGGGAGTATGGATAAAGAGCCCTCACCAAACTAAGCATCAGCCATATGCTCAAATCTCTGTATTTTCAGAGGCAGAGCAGGCGATGGAAAGAGGCACTTTGTCCCTCACTAATGCTAGTTTGAGTACTGGTCCTCAGCAAAAGCACAAAGGTCCCTTCTCCTTGGCAGCCCACCAGGAGCTGTAGGAACTGCTTCTGTCACCTCATTTCAGCAGCACAATGTGAAGGCTCCTGGCTACCTGAGGAAGGACATGATGCTGGTTCAAGTGGACTAGGATTTGCAGAGGTAGTGGAGGACAAACTGACAGTAGCGAACAAGATCTCAAAGAACAACATATTCTAGAGGTGTGTTATCTTTCATGAGAAAACCCAGCTCTAAATAATTCTCAAAAATATTTGCAGTTCTCTGGCACAGCAAGGATACTTAAATATGGTGCTCTGGAAGGCTGGCTGTGAAAAAACAGCTCTGCCTGTAGTATAAACATTGCACAATACAGAGGACATGAAGTAGGAAGGTGAAGGAGTCACTCGAGATTAAAATAATGAGTTGATTTCCTCATGCTCCAAACAGCAAGGTCAATACCTTTCTCTGAGCAGCCATAGCAGCCCCTCTTGCCCCTTATTTTTGGTGCACGACAGCCAGAGCAGGACATGAGGTCTCACACATGCCCCTGGAAGGAGATATGTCAGACCTTCCCTCATGCTAGCAGTAGGTCAGATCTCACACAGAAGGGTGGACACAGCCTCAGGAGAGGTGAGACAGTGGTTCCTCCACTGATATAGGCATCTTCTGCTTAGACCACAAGCAGAAGGAGATTTCAGTACTTTTGCCTCCCCCACTCATTGGATGGGGCCAGGGAAGGCAAACATTGCAGAGACTTAGCCTGTATGAACAGCAAGACTCCAGAAATCCACTGCAGCCTTGCGCTCCACAAACAACTGGTACCACGTTGTCTGTCTCAGAGCATCTTTCTTGTGAGGGACCCCAAGGCAGCTGACCAAGGGCCAAAGATATATCGAAGCCCCCAACTTGGCAAAAAGCACACTATGCAAATTTTGTTCACATTAGAGGATACACCAAGTGTTGTGGACCTAAAAATAATTTTAAGCACGTATGTGCTTGAAAGGGCTGCCAGGAGTGAGTGAAACAAGGCCGCTCTCCACAAGATGAGGTTGGGACAGCAGAAATCCAGTGGTCATCCTGGATGAGCTTTCTAACTGCCTTTGTATTCAGTCACAATTTGAAACCACAATGCACTCCCCAAGGCAGGCAGCAATGCCAGATGGGTTCCAGCATAATAACTCCCTGATGGTGACACCCGTTCATGCTATTGCCACATCCTCACCAACTGGTATTTCTCCATGGGTTTGCTCTTCTATCGTGCTGGTGCAGCAGGGAGATGGATAAGGGAGCACATGCGCCTCACAAAAATAGCTCAGACAGGTTATTTTTAAGTGGGTCATCCCAGCACAGCCAGCAGCAATGGCGAGGAGCAGTGAAGAAAGCAAAAAGAAAACTGGCAGAAACCACAGCTTTAGGCAGTTTCCAAGAGGCTCATCCCCTCCAGTCACCTGATCTGGTGAAGAATCCAAGACTGTATTTTGGGTAGGATCCCCAGAACATTGTGAGGTGCGCATCATGAAGTACTGGCTGAAGTGTCACCTGTTCTTCATTTTATTGCTGTGGTCACTTCCAAACCTGACACCAAATGTGTACTTGAGCCTCCCCTGGGACAAGTAAAAGAAGAAAAAAGAAACTGCAACAACAAAACACATGGAATCACATGAACAAATCAGGCCAGAAGGTACATCTGGAGGTCCTGAGTTCTGTCCTCAGGCCCCAGCAAAGCTCACTACAAGAGCAGGTCATGTTGCTCAGGCTGATAAGCTGAGTTTGGAAGACTGAGACGAATGGAGATCTCACTGGCCTCCTTGGGAAACCTGCCTGCCTAGAGTCTTGTGGAGAAGCCCAGACTGCAGTCGGCCTGCAGGGTTACCCAGATGACTCTGGTCAAACTTGGTGCCCACCAGGACCCTCAGAGCCTTCACTGAAGAGCTGCTCTCTTCACTGCAGGGAGCTGCTATACACATCGGGGACAGAAGTTGACATTCATCTTTTTTCCTGGGCCTGTTTACCCCTCATGAGAGACACAAAGCACTCTGGGAGCCCCCAGATTGCTTAGGAAGCTCAAGGGCTGTGATGTGTCTATGGAGGGTCTGTTGCCAAACTTTGGACTTCCTTGCAGAGGCCAGGCAAGCACTGCTCTTCCCATGAGCAACTTTGCTTCACCCTGGAGCAAGGGAGTCTGAGGCACCTGTGGCACCATCACTGCCACTCCACTGCCAAGGGTGCCTCGAGCTCTGCTTCCTGAAGATTCACATCTCTCACTCAGGCACAGGCAGTGAAACATCAGAATCACCCCCAGTCACGGGGGAAGTGTCTTCATTAATAGTTTGTAGCCAGTATCAGCTAGAAATCAAGCTGAAGTGCACAGCCCACCCTTCGGTGAGTGTGAAGACATTTGTGATCAATCAGTGCAAAGTCAATTTGTGCATCTCAGGAGGGACAAGACAGTACTCCAGGGATGATCCCATACTTGCTGGCAACACATTTTTCTGGCAGTTCAACCTCTCCTTTCACCCATCCCTTGTCTGCTTCATACTGCAGAGCATGTGCCCATACCCTGCAAGCTCTGACAGAAAGAAAGATGATGAGTTGAGGACACAAATAGCTTCAGTCAACGTGGCCTTTACAAAATACCGTAGTGGGTTAGGGAGTATGAAAGACTGGAAAAACCCAAAATTACTCCAAAACTCAGTTCAGTTTCATTAGGCTTATCAGAGCTCCCGGGAAGGGCCAGAGGCAGTATGACTGAAGCAGAGCATGGGGCCACCCCACCCTCTTTGGAGAGTAAGCCCCTCCTTCCTCTGGTTCACCTCCAGCTTTCCAAGATAGCCTGTGTACAGAAAGATAATGCCAACTTGCCTGCATTCTTCAGAGACAATACCCTCTTTCACTCTGCTGGTTACCTGGGCAGCGAAGAAAATATTATTGCTTATCAACTTCCTTGTAAGTACTAATGTGCTTCTGAATTCAACAAGAGGGCAAATTCCACCTTACAGAGCTTTTATACGCTGGCAAGATCCTGCTTCATTACAAAAGAAAAGCAAATACAACAACCTTGGTTCAAAGACCAATAAAAATGGAAGCCTAATCTCCCCCCCTCCAACCTGCAAAAACTAAAGAGCACATTGCCACATTTATTGTCAGAAAGACAGCCTTGAGAAACTCGTCATTGGACACTCCACTAGCTCAGCAGTTTCTTCTGAAACTAGAACATCATTCTTTCACTCCCCTGTTTCACAGAAAGAAGCTTTCTGCTACCCAAGACCAAGCTGGCTTCTGAGTTTCAGGAACCAAAGTTCAACTCCCTGTTGAAAAGATGCAGCTGGGTCTCAGTAACCTGCGTGTTGTTTGGGAAGATCACGACTCCTGGTCCCACTGCTGTTCACTGTGAGGCCTAAGCAAGCCTGCAGACATCAGGCAGAGCAGGTGTCTCTTCAAAAGGCTACCGTACAAAAGGCTTTCCTTGCAGCAAAGCTGAGTATCACTGATTCAAGGAGACTGTCCACCTTCAGGGAATCCCACGATCTTGGTTACTTGCCCAAGGAGTCAAAGTGGGATCCGGTGGCTAGCCAGATTTCTCTTCAAATCTCTTCTGCCTACCTGAGGAGTTGTGATCATCACTAGAACACACATATGCTAGGAAATCTGAAGTGGTCAGCAGGATGATGACGCAAGAGAAATAAATACACCAAGTGCAGATTTTTCTCCTGAGTTCTGTGAAGGTTTGGAAGCTGAATGTCTTGAGCAGCTGAATGTCTTGACATACAGCTCTTGCATCTAACGTGATGTAGTGTAACTGCACTCCCCCATGACGGAAGCTTTGTGCACTAACCAGCCCACAGTCTAGAACACTTGCAGGACATGATGAGATCCTGGCCAGCTAGACTAAGCCTGGATCTCATCTCTGAAGCTGCCTAAGAAAACTGAGTAAGATAACCAAGTGAAAATGGAAATTGCTGAACAGATGGGAGGCACTATCCAGGCCCTCCCTTGTCTGGACAGGAAAGCACAAGCACAGACACAAGGGCCCCTTGTAGGAGACCCCTCCTCTGGTGGTCTCCAGTCCAGCCTCACAGTCAGCCTGTGATCTAAGTCAGGGCAGATGTGGAACCTTCAAAATTCCCAAGGATGATGGCCTCCACCTGCATGGTCCCAGGGATGTACAGCCCTCTTGGGTATGCAGCTTTCTCTACTGTCTGACCTACTTCCCTCCAGCTGCAGCTTGTGCTCTTTTCTCCTTGTTACACTGTCTGTGCCAAGGAGAGTACAGCTCTGTAATTGTCCTCCAGGAGTCGTATCCAGATGTTAGTCACTGGGTTTGGCAGCAAAAGACAGAAGTACCTACTACCACAGACCAGAGAAGAACCAGCTGTGAGTTTCCCAATCATGAGCCAGAATTGGTTGGCTTCTGTCCTGGGAGGAAGACTTTGTTCATTGAAAGGCAGTGGGGGCAGCATCAGAGGTATTCTACAACTTCCTGAGAGGAGGTTGTAGCCAGGTGGGGGTTGGTCTCTTCTCCCAGGCAATCAGCAATGGGACAAGAGGGCATGGGCTTAAGCTCTGTCAGGGGAAGTTTAGGTTGGATATCAGAAAGAAGTTCTTTCCAGAGAGAGTGATCAGGCATTGGAATGGCCTGCCCAGAGAGGTGGTGGATTCACTGTCCCTGGAGGTTTTAAAGACGAGGCTGGATGTGGCACGGAGTGCCATGATCTGGTAATCACAGTGGGGTTGGATCAAGGGTTGGACTTGATGATGTCGTAGATCTCTTCCAACCCAGTTAATTCTATGATTCTATGATTCTCTGAAGCCCATAACTACAGAGTTCTTCCACCTCCCTTGCAGCGTCACCTGCATGCAAAAAAACATTGAGGGTCCCACATAAAAGAGAAGTGTGGGAAACTCTCCCACATCCATTCAGTGTTGAATCGGTTTATGATTCCAGTTGAGGCTTTTTTCTTTGACTGGCTGATTAAATCAGAATTGACATCTCTCTGTTCTCCAGAAAACTCCTAACGCAGTTGTGAGCTCTGTAACAGCAGGTGCCACTTATGTGACACATGACAAGCCAGAAAGAGAGTCTGGCAGGTGTTACAGACACAACAGCCAACGTTTTCTTTCATCTTGTTAGAGAATCACAGAATATGCTGAGTTGGAAGGGACCCACATGGACCATCAAGTCCAATTCCTGGCCCTGTGTAGTACACCCCAAGAATCACACCGTGTGCCTGAGAGTGTTGTCCAAATGCTTCTTGAATGCTGTCAGGCTTGGTGCCATGACCACTTCCCTGGGGAGCCTGTTCCAGTGCCCAAACACCCACTGGATGAAAAACTTTTTCCTGATATCCAGCCTAAACCTCCCCCAAACCAACTTCATGCTGTTTCCTCAGGTCCTGTCACTGGTCCTGAGAGTGCCCCTCCTCTTCCCCTCATAATGAAATTGTAGACTCTAATGAGGTCTCCCCTCAGTCTCCTCTTCTCCAGACTGAACAGTCCAAGTGACCTCAGCCACTCCTCATAAGACTCTTCACTACCCTCTAGACCCTTCATCATCTTCATTGCCCTCCTTTGGATGCTCTATAATACCTTAATGTCTTTTTTATTCTGTGGTGCCCAAACTGCACACAATGTCCAAGGTGAGGCCACCCCAGGTCAGAGCAAAGCAGAACAATCCCCTCCCTGGCCCAGCTGGTGATGCTGTGCCTGATGCCCCCCAGGACAGGGTTGGCCCTCCTGGCTGCCAGGGTACTGCTGACTCACATTCAACCTGCCGTCCACCAGGACCCCCAGGGCCCCTTTCTGCAGCGCTGCTCTTCAGCTTCTCATTCCCCAGTCTGTATGAATATCTAGGGCTGCCCCATCCCAGTTGCAGAATCCGATACTTTCCCTTGTTAAACTTCATATGACTGGTGATTTCCAAGTCCTCTAATTTATCAAGGTCTCTCTGCAGGGCCTCTCTGCCCTCGAGGGAGTTCCTCCCAGTTTAGTGTTGTCAGAAAATTTACTTAGGATCCCTTCCAGTCCTGCATCCAAGCCATTAATGAAAACGTTGAGGAGCACAAGGCCTAGGAGCTCTGTGGAACCCCACTGGTGACAGGTCACTGGCCTGATGTTACCCCACTGTGATGCATGGTACCCCATACACCACAATTTTAAAATCAATTCACCATTTAGAGCAGAGTTCAGTTTTACTTGTTTTGGTTTTCAGTCTGGCTTTGATTGATGCTGAGTAAGTGGGAGGACTACACATGATTTCCCTGCCAGGGAAATGAGGTTCTGTGCCCATTCATTCACCCGCTGGGCTTGGCAAATGCAGTTTCTGAGAAACCAGTGCCATCCCTCTGAAACAAATTCATTAGTGCAAGCGCAGAAGTAATGTTTGGTTCAGGCTGGGAGCACAGGTTTGGGGCAAATCTCCTTTTCGCTGTCATTCACTGCACTCCAGTTTGCACGGCAAAGTCATCTTGGAGCATGCAAACAGGATTCCTTCTAGGTGAAATTAAAATCATTCCAGGGTCAGAACCCAGTGCTAATGGGACCAGCTGAGTCAAATTAAAACATCCAAAATGCCTGTGGATATGAAAAGTCCTGGTACCTGGTACCTCTTTCACTCCACAGATCTACTTTTCTTGCACTCTACTTTTCTTGTTGTTATGGTTAACAGAGAGGTGAGGTCTATCACTGCCCACTTTTCCATAGACATTACCCTCTGTTTGACTTTTAGCCTTGCTTGTCATCGTATTTTCTTTGCCTCCTCTCCTCCAAGTATTGCACTCTTATACTGCTTCTAGGTGTTTCTTAATCTCTGATCATTCCATTCAGCACCATTGCTCTTCTCTGTGACCAGTGCCATTCTTCACACCTCTCCTCCCGTGTAGTAGTAGTTTATTTACTACATACTTCATTCCTGCCAGCCTTTTTACACATCATCAGTACAAGTTTTCATCATCTTCCAGCCTTGTCCCACTGCACCAGCCTCTCTTTAACCCTTCCAGGTAGGGCAGACCCCTGACAATACATCCACATGCCAGCAGAGCTCACTGCTACAGGCTCTCTCTTTACCACTGCTGCTTTCCATGCCAGCCTATTTCTCCAGCATAGCTGATTCCACACTGACAAACTGAGTTTTTCTATGCCTTTGAGTCAGCTCTGGGCATCTGTGCCTCACAGACTTTTCGAGCCAAAGGCTTATCTGTCTGTTTAGCTAGCCCTAATGGATTTTCCGCCTGCAGATTCATCTAATGGCTTTTCTTGAACCACATCCCCAACATCCTGCGTCGATGAGTTCCACTGTTTATCTGCATCCTGTAGTTCCTGGGCAATGATAAACAGAGGAATAATCACTCCCTATCTGAACTCTCCATCCCATTATACTACCATATGTCAAAAGCCATATGTCATATCCCTTTTCAGGCATCTACCAGATCCTCAATGAGCTGCAGAAACTGGCATTGCATGAGACATTAAAGACACAGTTGCACTGTAGATACATCTAGACAGTATTTGATCTTTCCACAGTGCTGCAGAAAGGAAGGGAAAAAAAAAAAAAAAGGAAAGGTAGAGCAGCCCTTGAAGTCTGGCCGTGAATTAAAGTAGCATTTTGAACTCCTGACATAATGTAGGCCAGGCAGTTTGGGATGCTATTTCCAAGCCTTAGGCAGTAAAAACAAGGACTGTGTGAAGAAGAGTGAGAAGAAAAGCACTGGGCAAAACAACCAAGGCCTCATTGCAGCTGACTGAATATGCAGTTTTCTCTGGACATCTTATATGCATTCATTAAATTATATGTGCATGTAGGGCTTTCCAGTACCAGAGTCTTCAGGCTCCAGGAAGCTTCTGAAGACTGCTCAGGGCCAGAGGAGAGCCAGCACCGTGCTCTGAGCTCAGCCAGAGATGGCAGCAAGTGGGAGGAGTCCCATAGCAGGCTGGAGGGCTGCAGGTGAGTGCAACCACTGCCCTCCGTGGCACCCTTATGCCAGGGAACTCCAGGCATAGGAAGGACAGCAGGTAATGACACAGGCACAGATATAGAAGTAAAGAAAGGAGAAGTTTTTTATAAAGAGCTCAAAATAAAGATCTGAATTTCCTGGGGAAGACTTGCTTTTCTGCAGGAGTGGAAGGCACTTGCGGATTTCCAGACTTACAGACTAACACACAGTGCGGTCATCTGCCTGTGCTGGCACTGGCCAGTGGCACCAGTGGAAGCAGAACCCTACAACAATGAAAGGTGTATGAATCACTTCTAGTGCCATGAATGGTATCTTCCAAACCCACACAACAGGCAGAAATTAGAGTATAACTACTGCTGCTTTTTTTTTTTTTTTTTTTAACCTAAGACGAGCTGTCAAAAAGTCACGGAGGAGTTCATGTTGCAAGTCATGCTGTCAGGGAAGGAAGAATAGGTAAGACACTGTAAAGCTCTTCTGAAACACACAAAACCATACACGAGATAATGACTGGTTTCCCCGGTTTCTCAAAATTGAAAGAGAAATCATCACTTCAGTTCCCTCTTTACACATCAAACAACCATTCTCAATTAAGCTCAAGAAGTCCTGTTCTACTAACAGCCCACAGAGGGTTGGACACCAAAACAAAGCTCCCAACACAAAGACTCCCCAAGCTAAAAGTAAGATGAGCTTTATTGAAATGAGGTTTTTTGAAACCTCAGGGATGACCACAATATACTCAAGGACATCCTTTGATATTTTGCCTCAGTTCAGTGAATGAACCCATAAAGCAGATAAGTGTGCTGCAGCAGAAAGTTAAGGATTCTTACCACTCATCCAAGTTTCACATTCATCATGAGTGTTTGGAAGGAGGCATGGGGCATAGGGACCAAGGGAGACTTTCCAGGTAGATTTTAGCTAAGAGTTTCCTTGGTTTAATTCCTTGAAATTTTCATTCCTAGCATCATTAACAGTTTTTTGCTTCTAATACCATGACAGAACCACAGGCAAATTTAGGCTGGAAGGGGCCTCTGAGAGTCAGTGGTACAAACCTCCTGTCAAAGCAGGGTCAGCCTCCAAGTCAGGCTGTTTCTCGGGGCCTTGTCCACGTGAATTCTGAAAATCTCCAAAGAGGGAGGTACTACTACAGGCAAGCAAATCATCCTGCTAAGCCTCTGTCTGGCTAATAATTGTGACCACAGCCAGTCAACACACAAGCCACAACGGCAGGTACTGGTTCTACACAGTGCTCTGCCTCCACGAGGATGAGTCACATACCCCTCCCTCTCCAGATCTCCAGACAGCAGAGCAGGTGAAGGTCTTTTCCACTTACAGACAATGTCCACAGTAGCTCAGAGGACTCCTGCCTTCCAACTGTCATCCCTACAGCGACCATAAAACAAAACTCAGGAAAGAATGTGAGCTATTGCTTTAGGGAACAAGAATATCACCCTGCGGCTCTAAAGGCAAAGCCCAGCAGAACATGCTGAGAGCATGGAGAGAGAAGTGCACGCTCTTCACTATGAAGAGATGGGATCCTCTAGGGGTGACAAGCTGGGGAAAGAAATTTCTGCAGGATGCCAGGTAGCTGCTGTTGTTTTTTTGCCTGCTAATGGCAGACTGAGAGGTGTAACCCACTTCCAGAGAACACTGCTATCTGCACTCAGTGACACTGGCCATTCAATGAAGAGCTGGACTTGATGATCCTTGTGGGTCCCTTCCAGCTCAGAATATTCTGCGATTCTGTGATTTAGAAGATCATGCTGTTCAAGTTTCTACCAATGCATTATCCTGGGAAGCTCTTCCCACGATTCCTCCTCTTTGCTGCTAAAAACACAACTGCCTTATTATTTTGCCAAGTAATAATTTCTGCTTCCAGCTACTGGCTCTCATTCTGAATTGTCAGCCAGACTGAAGAATCTATTATCTATAAAGACAAAAGAGGATTCTGGTCTTTCCAACTTCACAGGCACCAAAAGAGTTCACCAAAATACAACCTGGGTACTAAGAAAGACAAAAGTGTGAACTTTCCACATGAGCTTTTACCTATGAAAATCTCACTGAGGGCTGGGTTTTTCTGCTCCAAGACTTGGTTTGCCTGGCAGGGTGCATCACACCCATAGCTACTGCACAGGGGAGTAATGTTTGGCACATGAGCCTTGAAGAGGTGCAAGGGGATATAAAGTCAAGCCCTTCAATCCCTATTAAGCCCTTAAAAGAGTGCCATGATTTTTAAATCTGTGAGACACTGAACTCCTATTGATTTCTGTGGAAGCTGCTGGATGCCAGGCTATCATTAGCAAAATCAATCTTTTCAATTAAGACTCAGGCATCACTTACTGACATCAAGACCTTTTCAAATTCAAAGAGAAACATGATCACAGGCAGGAGGGGTCAGAAGAGAGACTCTGATCCTCCCTGACTTTAAGGAAAAGAGTCTCTGTACACAGAGCTGAATATTACAAGAGCAAGAACTTGGAGCAATGCTATTCTGATTTTGTTTTTGTTCCTCTATGTGTGCGTTTTGGTATTCAAATTAAATTAGAGAAAATGGCAGGGAAAAATAATGTGAACTAATTACATTTAAGTAGATGTTAGCAAGACAACCTTTGACTTCTTCTATTTGTCTGTTACAATTAAAGAGCTGCCTGGGTTCTCTGTGCCTATTACCCTGCAATTTTGTTGCCAGCACAGGCTCCTTTTAGAGGGGAAATAGAATGGAAGAAACCAGAGGATGAGGAAGATTGGTCCCTCCTGGCATCATTCACATTACAGTCAGTATTCCTAACAACATCAGTGTGAGCTTTCTTAGAAAGGAACACTGCAACTGTGCCAGCAATTCAGGCAAAATAGCAGCTACGCTTTTCTAAGGCAATATATGTCTTATATTTTTCAAGATTTATGTATTCTTGCTCAGGGGAAACACTGTGCAACACTGGTTTAAATAACTGGTTTTAAACAACCTCACCTGTAACCATGTGGAAGGTGCCTGAGAGTTGAACAGCACTGGCAGAGCCAAACTTTCTGCAGCCTGGAAAGCAAAACTCTGCAGATACTCGCTGGGAGAAGAGCTATGGTGCTACATGATTCAGCACAGATCGATAGTGTGACAATGACACTCAGTGGCATTCAGGGGTAGCACCACTTCGAGGGTCCTTCTGGCAGATTAGCAAGCTCCTATGTGCAAACACTCCCTGGCTAAACAATACCCAAGTGAGGCAGGAGTAGGACAGGCAGAGTCAGAAGAGACCCACTGCTCCCAGTCCTGAGCTTGCACGTGCTCCCTTTTGCCTGCTGTGTCAGTCCATATCCCAGCCCCAAGAGAAAGCCACGTTTGAGAAGACAGCACTTGTCCACCAAGCACTACTCATGATCCCTGACAATGATTCTCAGAAAGCCTGGGGTGGGATCCAGAGCTTTCCAGCTCTCCCAAGGAGTATTTCAGCCCTCCGCACAGGCGCTCTGCAAGGCAAGCGTAAATCACATTATCTGTAGAGCAAGGACTGATTGATTTCTGCTCTTGGGAGTAAGCCCAGTACTTGCCTTGGCTCCTCCTTGCACCTTGTTTTCTGACTGTCCCTGCTCTACTCTATGTACAAGCTGGAGCCAAGAGGCTCATATTTCCTTTACTAGTGCAACCCTGCCATGGGCAGCCTTGCCCAAGTCACCTTTTCCTGGGCGGAGCTCTCCCCCAGCGTTGCCTCCCCTGCTGTTTAAGCACAGCTCCAAGAACTGCAGGAGGAAGAACAAGATGGAGTTTGGCCTCTCCTGCCTTCCTGCAAGCTATCTAATCAGTTTCTATGGACTTTGTTTTAATCTCAGTGATAAAAATGCCACAATTGCTGGGAGTTTCTGCTGCTTTGTCTTCCTTATTATTTTCCTAGGTGACTTTGTCCCACAGAGGGAGAGAGGCAGAGCAGAGTCATCTGTTGCAGAAGGCCTCCTCTCTGCAGATAAGAATCCATGTTTCCTGACATACAGCAAAAGAGCACAGCGATTCACTGGACTGGAAAGAAACTCCTGCACAAACGAGAGCTGTGAAGGATGCTTGGAAGAAAGAGGAAAAGAGAGGCCAAACGTTGGGCACTGCTCTGGAAAGTCTGAAGTGGTGTGAAACACAGCACGGGGAGAGTCAACAGTCAACAGGAGAACAGGGCTTGGAGCTGCACACTATCATTGGTCTTACCATTGGCAGCAGCATGTCTCCAAGCTTTATAAAGGGTTTTGCTTGGCTGAGGGTCAGAAAGTCCTCTTTGTGAATTTTAAAGTGCTTTGGAAATAGTAAGCATCAGCATTACCCTAATAGAGCCCTGCAGGGTGTATTTTCAACATGGGGAATTGCTGGCAAGCCTGTAATACCGCAGAGGGGAAATCCCTAGAAATACTAGGCCAGTCTGGCTTCTACTTACCAGCCAGTATAACCCTGTGAGTGTCAAATCCCCTCAGCCCATACACAGCCTCCTGGATGATCTAAAGGTCTTTCCTGTTTCTCCTGCAGAGAGGCAGAAGGCGCGTCAGCGTAACTGGTATGTGCTGCAGGCAGTTTGCCTCAGTCAGCTCTCTGCAGCCAGAGCAGCTTAACGTGCACTTACAGAAAGCCAGATAATGACTACATGTGAAACAACTCACTGCATTATCGCTCTGGTGTCTTCTTGCCACGGGAGCAAGAGACCAGACTGTGTTCCTGTTGTGCATCAAGAGGTGGGCAGAGCCAGCTGTTTCGAAGGACAGCCGCTGTCCAGCCTCACCAGGGATGGATCCACAGGTCCCCTTGGCTCTGAGAAGGAGGTTTAGTCGCAGGGTCCTAAGCAGCCACCCACCCAGACATCAGCCCACTGGCCAACTGTAACACTGACTAACATTTTATTGCCGAAAAAGACAGGTGATGTGTATAACTGGCAGAAGGGAATATTCAGATAAGGTGGTGCGGGGTTGTGGGGGTTTTATCTTGAAGAAAGCACTTTGAGCAAACTTTCTTGGAGCAGATTTATTTATGAGAGTGAAGAACAGGGTCTTGCCCTTAAGGATCTGCTGAGTTCCCTTGGACAAACCAAGAGTGGATGGTGGGGAAATCATCTGGGACAGTCTCCCTTCACCCTGTTTCTTCACAGAAAGCCTCTGTCATACCCTGTGACAACCCAAGCCCCAACAGTTTCCCCATCAAAATCCCTGCCATGGAAATCAGGACCCCAACAGATGGGATTAAGACTTCATTCTATGCACCCACTGTGGGCCAAGGAATACAAAAATACCAGAGGAAGCAAACTCACCACAGTTTATGAGGAGGAACAAGGTCATGCATAAAATCTATCTTAGCTTGCCCCCAGGGTGGAGTCTCCCACTCCAAAGCATCACCTTTGCTTCTGGGATTTCCCAAAGTTTTCAGTTCTCTCCCTAAGTGTCTGTAACACTGAAGCACCTGGGCATCTGCAGTTCACAGCACAGGGACCTGCTCTGTATTGAACTATTCATCCCCAAAACACAGCCCACACAGCATTCAAGCATCTGGCAGTCCAGACAGCCCACAGGCAAGGGAGAACT
Organism: Empidonax traillii; assembly: GCF_003031625.1. NCBI lineage: Eukaryota > Metazoa > Chordata > Aves > Passeriformes > Tyrannidae > Empidonax > Empidonax traillii. The sequence goes on along the minus strand of NW_020955345.1, from coordinate 695,006 downwards.
GCCCTTGCAAAGGCACCACAAACCTGCTCTAGAGACAGCAGCCTGACCAGTGCCAACCAAACTAGAAAAAGACTAACAGAAACCTGCAACAGAGTCGGGCAACAGAAAATCCATTCATTATCCAGCTGCTAACAAATGTAGCAGACACAGAAATGTTACAAATATTATCCATTACTAACATTTGCAGAGCAAGAAAACTGCTCAGAGGAGACAAACCAGCATACTGGAGAGACATGGAGAAATTACGCAGAAAAAGAGAATAAGAAACACACATATCTGGAGACATCATGACCTGCTGCCAGGAAATCCACCTGCTGCACCAGCTCAGCCAGCAACCAGCTGGATCAATGGGATGAACAATGCTGCTGGCCAGGCAGGTGCAGCTGCCACACAGAGGGCAGCGCTCTCCCTCACCCCCTGGTCTTGCAAAACAGGCACACTCATGCAGAGCTATTTTGCCTCAGAGGAAGAGGTCAGGAGGAGCTTAGGGCAGAGCTGGGGTACAGGCAGCAGAATTCACAGAAGCACAGAATATTCTGAGTTGGTAGGGACCCACAAGGATCATTGAGTCCAACCCTTAAGTGAATGGCCCGTTGTCCAGTTCTTTGTCCAAACATCACCAGTGCCTGGGTCTCATGTTTCCCAGCTCTATGGCAGCTCTACAGAGATAATTTCCTTTGATACGTTGCTATGGACTAATAGATCGAATTAATTTGAAATACCTCTTATCTAAGCTACACTAATAGCTGTCATAATGTTAATTCACCAAACAACATCAGCACAGATGATAACATCTCCTTTTTCCCTTGCCTTTAAGAAGCAACCAGCTCTCCCCTATCCTGCCTCCCAAAGCTCTAGAGTTTCCTGAAATGCTCACAACCAAAACATGAACTCCCTCGTGCCTCCATCAGTCACTCCCTGTCTCTGATGAAACCAGAAGAGATCAGAGCTCTCCAAAGAGGGCATAGCCAGTGGGAGAACAAAGGGAACAGCAGGGCTACACAGGCTGCTCCTTTGTTAACCCACTGGGGAGCCTGCATTGAGAGGCTTAAAAGGCAACCAACAGCCAACCTTCTCCCAAATGTTCTCTGAATCCTCTGCAGAAATCGCTTCTCTTGAGCACCCAAGGGGCAGAAGAAGCTAAGCCTGTCCAGGCAAATTCCCTTTAGAGGACTGCAACAAACACTGTCTTCTTAGAAGGTGAAAGTGAACGGGGCTTTGGCGGGGTGGGGTGGAAATCAGGAATAGACAAGACGCTCCAAAGCGAGACAAGGAGGGCACCACTCCCTGCAGAGTGAATAATGATGATCATCAAGACACTACACACAGCTGACCTCCCCAGGCCATCAGCGACTTGTCTGCAAAGTGCTGTCGTTGTTACCTATCCCTTTCCAACAGCCTGCCTTAGCCCCTGACAGAGCTGCGGCATGGAAGCAGTCCTCCAAAGCTGGAGGACCCCTTCATGGGCTTGCCCTGAAAGGGGAACTGGCACCAAGAGATCCTGCTGCCAGAGAATCGTTACGTGGCTGTCATCACGCTCAATGCAAGATGTGACCTGCCCTGAAAACAGGCCCCCAAATTCCCCATGACTACAGCACAAAAAGGCCAAATTCAACCCCTCACGCACACAGCCATAGATAAGGTTTCTCTACATATAATAAGCAAAGTTACACAGATGCCAAGCCGTGCCACCCGTGGCCCCGGCTGGCAGGAGGAGGCGCAGCCTTCCCAGGCGGGCAGAGGAATGCCCCGGCTCGGCACGAAGCCCTGTTGCTCCGCGCACCGGCGGCACCTCGGAGAGGAGCGGGGCGGGCCGGCCGCAGACCCCCGGGCCGGCTGCTGGTCCGCCACGCTCCGCGCAGGAAATCCCACCGGCAGCTCCCTGCAGGAACAGCCCGCGGGCAGGGCGCTCCTGGGAGCGAGAATCCTGCCCGCCGAGGGTGCGAGCAGCACCGGCTGCCCCGGCTGCGGCCAGCGAGAACGCCCCGCTCCCAGCCCCGCTCCCGCTCTCCCTCCCGCCGCACACACCGGGGGATGCCCGAGGACCGTGGCACCGGGCGGCCGCCGCATCTCCCGCCCGTCGGTGCCCCCGCGGCTGCAGGCGGCGGCCCCAGCTCCGCACAAAGCAGGGTGGGGCCGGCGGGGGCTGCGGCACCCCCGGCGCGCAGCGGGCAGGGTAGGCGCCCCCCGCTCCCCGGCACCGCCGGGCTCCGCAGGCCCCGGGCTGCGGCAGGTGCCCGCTGCCCGGCCCCACGCCACCCACGGCCCCCGATCTCGTACCTTGCCGCTGCCGGCGGGGGTCTGCCCGTGCGCTCAGAGCCGCGCCGCGGCAGCCCGGCCCGGCCCGGCCCGCCCGCGGTCCCCGCCCCGGCCCGCCCCCCGCGCCGCGCCCCGCGGCCGGGAGGTGCCGGAGGGACCGGGGGCTGCCCGCCGCCCCTGGCTCGGCAGGGCTCCGGAGAGCCTTCCTGGGCAGGGCCGCTCTGCGGGCGCAGCCTGCTGTGGGCGGCGTGGGGTTTGCGCTGGCGATGCCGCGGGGAGAGCCCCTCCGCAACCACTGCAAGGTGCGCGGGCGGCACTCCCTACCCCGGCCTTGGGAGCCGGCCCGCCCGGGCCGACGGGCGCCATTCACCGTCACCGTCCCCCTTGCAGGGAGAGCCCCCGAGTCTGTGGCCGGAGGCACATGGTGAGGGCTGAGTGCGTGTTCCTCCTACAAGATCGTCCTGACAGCATCATGACTTTGCTATCACCTGCAGAGAGGCCTTACACTGGCTCCGGGAGCTTCTAAGGAGATGGGCATACTGTGCTGTGTCCTCAGTGCAACCACCAGGTTCTGCATATCCTGAACACTGCACACACCCCTACAACACCTATCAGTGTGCCAACCTTAGATGGCACCCTCTGGCAGATGGAGAGACACTTGCCCAAAGCTGCAGGGCCTTCACTGGTGGCAAGGGTCCTTAGAAACTTTCTCATGTTTTCAGAGCTCACATTCAGACTTTTGGTTTAACTGGTATCTTGGCAGCACTACAAACCTCTCTGGTACCCTGGGTGAGGAACTTGGCAAGTAGGCAGCAATGCCCAAGATAAAAGGGCAGAGGAGATTTCCTTGGCCAGGTCACCCTCTCAGCTAACACCACTCTGGTCCTGTCCAATCAACAAAGCCTGGGACAGCTAGCTCATCTCCATGCTTTAGTCCCGCCAGCTGTATGTAGCAGAAGCAGTTCTGGGCTGAACCAGCAGCTGTGACAAGATTGTGACACTCAGTGTCCTCCACAAGTGAAATGCTGCAGATCAGTGTAACAGATCAAGCAGAATATCAAACATGCTCAAAGATAGCTCAGATGCTGTTACCACTTTGTAACTCCTCAAGACAAAGGACTATTTACCAAGGAGCTATGTATCAACCTGAGACAGACTTAGGCAAAGACAGAGGGGGTGTCTCAAACACTCTAAACCAAAGCAACTAAGGAAACAACAGGCACGATAATGGGGATTGAAATCAGTAGAGCAGTAAGACCTACTGACAAAAGAGTGCCAACCTAGTGCCAAAAGAGTGAGGCAAGAACTGTGTCCTTAGCCAAAAGGTAATCACAGCAAGGGGAGATCATGACCATTGACCTCACTAGAGATCCCAATTCTAGTAAAAGAGTGGACTGCACATGTGAAGTCATGCCCCTCAGGGCACCTGAAGTCCTTCTGGAGAAGGAAAATCATGCCCTCAACAAGAGTAGATCCACCAAATTCTTCAAGGATGTTGAGCAGAATTTCACCATCAACCAGCCTGCCCCAAGAGTAATCTTCATGCCTTGCTGCCAGGCGCTAGGCTGGGACATCCCCGGAGACTGAGGCACTTGCACAGATACACCAGCAGACAGCTGCTGAGAAGCACTGTCCATGGATGGAAGACAGGAAGTAATCCAGCTATGGGTATGATACACAAGAAAAGAAATTCGTAAAAACCTTGAGATGCTCTTCCCTTCTGATTTCAATTAAAAATTATTTTCAGAATTACCCATCAGGGACAACACCTTGGTTCTTATGTCTACTTCAGAGAAGTTTATTTTTTAACAGGTCATTATACACCACATAGACCCAAGTATATTATATACCATAGAGATACATCCAGATATGGTTTGGTCTGATAATACATGTTTCAAATGCTTTTTTTAATAAACAAAAGGGCAAGTCAGGACAAAAGATTATTAAGCTGTTGCAGAAAGGTCTAGGAAAAATGAAATTTTAAGTGAACTTGTAATTTTCATGGTTTTGATTTAAAAGATAATGTCTGTAGCAGTAGTAAAAATCTGTATTTGTGCACACCCATGCACACAACAGTAGGAGTAAATTAGATTAGCAATATCATCTGTGAGGAAAAACCTTTTAGGCTTCCTTAGCTAGGTGGCGTAAGTGCATTTTTTTGAGATGTTGTAAGATTCCCGTAACATTTTCTTCTCATCCCACAATTTCAACATGTGCAGCTCTCAGTGACATGCAGGGGATGTATCCACTCTTCCCGAAACCTCATTTCCACTTTGATTACTTCTGTACTGCATGGCTGACCTCCACAGCTCTCCCCCAGTCTTCTACAATTCACTGAAGCTGGCTGACTTTGTGCCTAAGGCAGAGCTGAGGCAGACCTAGAGCAGGGTCTGCTGCATGCTGTCAGTGCCAGCACTGCAGGCACACCTGGAATAAAGCAACACTCAGCAGGAAGGTGGGGTTGCAGGATCTGGCATTGTGTAACGGAAAAGAAGTTGTATTTATCTAAAGCACTTGACTGCTCCTGGGTCTGTGGAGGACTGAGATGCACAGGCAGGGCATCCAGCCCAGGGGATGGGCGAGCCTGGGAGGCAAGGGAGAAGGCCATCAGATCCCATTCCCAAGGGCAGACAGGGCATCTCTGTGTACTAGATCTGGGTTCAGGGAAAATTAATGATTTTTCTAAAGAGTATCAGGACAACTTTTGTGACCTAGTCCCTGTGGTTTGCAGGTTCACTCCCAGAGTGCCATAAGCCATGGGCAAAATACCTTCAATATTGAAAAATCCTACAGAAAAGACCATGTCCCTCCATTATGAATAGGAGTCAGAGACAAGGATATCAGCACAGAAAAACCCTAACTGTGAGGCCGAGAAAGATGGCCACACATTCATCCTGGTCAAGTGTGAGGCCATCAGAAGATCCAGTCATCCCCAGTAAAAGTCTCTGTAACGTTAGGCCCTGCTTGAAGCCAGGCTGTGGTTGGTTTCACACAAGATGAGAGTTCCTCTACAGAGCAAACTCACCTCCAGATAGCAGACTGCTGCCAGGGTCAGGCCAATCCATAGATGGCTCTGCTCAAAACAAAACAAAGAGGAGAGAGAGCTCCCAGCATTTCTCAGCCAGACAGGGAGACACATCTTGTGCTCCCATGGATTTCCATTTGAACCAAACTGGAGAGGCAACTCCACTCTCCCACAACCCATTTCCCATGTCTGAGCCTGAATCCCATGGGGTGATGTACTCCAGCTTCCAGGACTTCCTCAGACCCAACACTTATCTGGACACACTGTCTTGACTGAGTAACTGCAATGTTAAACACACACTCTGATGGCAGGCTAGCCACTGAAGGCACCATGCCTTCAAAGCGCAGGTTTTCTTCCTAACCAATTCAGAACCTTTAGGTACCAATGAGGGAGGGTTCACGATTCGTTATTTCCAGGGATTTTACTTGTACATAAAGATCTTGCTCAAGCCTCCATTGGAAAAATGTAGAAAAGCCCTGCCTGGTTGGGTCTTTTGCATCACGTCAATTCCAGTCATGGTAGGACTGGTATTTCCTATGCACCCTCAGCTGTAATCCTGAACTGTACTGGACAGGGTGGGCTGAATGGGGAGAAGTAGAGAAGAGAATAAAACTCCTCTGACACCTTCCAATCCATTACAAAGTCTGACTTTGTCCCCACATGGTCATGTAACTACAGCCTTGCTTCCTGAGGCAGAGGAGCGCCTGCTGTGACCACCCTCCCCCCTCTGGTCCATCTCTTAGAGACAGTTGCTACTGATGCCCTTCTGCAAGATGGAAGGGAAGTGATGACTAACTCCATTTTTGCTAAATCTCTTCTTCCTCTTCACTAGCAACCTCCTTCAGGTCCTGAGGCCCTTGCTCTGCTCTCTCTTTTACGTAGGCTGCCTTGATCTGTTCCAGTTCACACAGCTCTGCCTCCAGCTCTTCCCGGTGCATTGACCGACGGTTCCTCAGCAGTTTCATGGGGAAGGGGTTTAAGTCATTGAAGGCAATGTTCATCAGCTTCCTACGACAGAAAACACAGGTCTGGTCAACCCATTTTCTGGTTGGTAACACACGGTGACGGATACACCAAGGGCATGCCAGGGCAGGCAAAGAGTAAGGCCTCAGACTTCAGCTCTCTGGGCTCAAAAGTCACCAAGCAGCAGAGGCTTAAAGGAATCACAGGCAATTTCTTCTCACACCAACCCAAGCAATACTTGAAACACATCTATACCACATCACCTTTTAAGGTCCCAGTGTGCAGCCACCAGTCAAAAGACAGTGGATCAGATGCCAATTCTAATGGCCTCTCAGGGAGGAATATTCCTGATGCTGAGCTCTTCTTAACACGGAAATCCTGACCTCCGACACGTTGCCTTTATAGGTTATGAGTTGTGCTGTGTACCCAAATACCCCAATCACAGCTGAGTGAAACACAGCAAGCAGTACCACAGGTTCTATTTGCTACAAAAAGGAGGCTGACACAGAATTTGTGGCTTGCTCTGCTGTAGCATGCCTTTGCCCAGACCAAAAATATTTTAAGTAATGCCAAGAAGGGAAAGTCAAAAAGAGACAAGCTGATCCATGTCCCATGGACCTCTCAGTGTATCTCTCTTAACAGATCAGTCACAATTCTCATTTGGCTCACCTAACAGGCAAGGAAGTACAAATGGAAGGTGTCTAAACTTCGTAGTCTTACCTGCCATCCATGATCATTCTCGTGAAAAAGCGTAGGTACTGGTAGATCTCCACACTGTCATGAATTCTCAGTATTTCCTCCTCGTTGTATTTAAAAATCGCAAGAGCATAGCGGAAAATGACCTGGAGGGTTGAAATGTATTTGAGTTGACAAGTTTTAAGCAGCTGAGGGACCAGGGCCCTGCTGGCATGAAAGGCGGGGTCAGGCACACAGCACTGCAGTACAGGCTTGACCCTGGGGTACTCCTGCTCTCAACAGGCTGTGCTAGGGCAGGCCTAAAGAAGTACAGAGCAAATTTCAGGAGAATGACCCTCTGTAAGCTAATTTACAGCCCCAGAGAATACCAGCACCTACAAAAGGACACCAGAGGGATTTCACAAGGGGTCTCCGATTTTCCCTATGCACAGGGGCAATGTAGGACTCACATTTTCAGATACTAACTGCCTGTCTTATGCTCCCTGTATCTGTCATACTACTAGTTGTGTTCAGGTCATAGAACAGGAGATGCCATGGCCTATCAGAGAGCTGTTTGGCAGCAGAATTACTGGCTAAAATACTCTGCACAGTATCAGGGATTAGGTCTGCCTCCTGGCAGCAAGTACACAGACAAACAGGAGGCGGAAACACATCAAGGCGCGGTGCCAAACAGGCAGGATAGGACAAGGGGTTCAGCCTCACATCTCTTTGATACACGTGTACATATGTATGTCCATCGCCCAGCTATCATGTCACAGACGTGGTGCAGATGTGAGGGAGGCCTAGACTGAGAGTTGTACCTTAGTTCCCTCGTACAAGAAGGCATCCCACACTCGCAGGAGGATGTCGCTGACCAGGCTGTCCACAAAGGCCACCAGAAACCAGTTGAAGGTGATGAGTGACACATCAATCTGATACTGCTCAAAATGAGCCGTGAGACGAGGCAGCTTCTCGGACAGGAAGTCTTTGAAGACTCTCTGATCTACCTAAAATTGACAAAAGAGAAAACAACTAAGCCCTAGTCAAGAGCAGCCCTAGTACCGAAGGAGGAGCGGTGCAACAGGACAGTGGCCTTTCTATGCTGGGGTCACCTCCAGTGCTGCCTTCTAGCAAACCACACCCCAGGAAGAGCAGAACATCCTTTGTCTCCCAACCCTTCAAAATTACTGAGCAGTGTACCTGTACAGTGCACCGGGCAAGGTGTTGAGCTGAAAAAGGCCTAAGATACAGGCAGAGATATGTGCATTCTTCTCACTCAAAAGGGTTGTATTCCTTCCTAATCTCAAAGTCCAGAGGGAAAATGCTGCCACATCTTCCTGCATCAGTCTTCCTGGGATTTTCTGTGATATCATGAGCATGCAGATGAACAACAGGGATTAAAACCTGCCCAGGTCTGAATGACTGCACATGGCCCAACAGAATGAAGACCTAGAATGCCTTTGACTTTACAAGCAGGACCTGAACTCAATTAGCATCTCTTTGTGTCCAAGTACTGTCTGTGCTCTGCTTCTGGCTGCATGAGCCGAAACACAGAATGTACTTGGTGAGATCCTTGATACAGGTTTATAAGGGCTTCATGTCAGCAGAGATGTGGTTTCTTGAGGGTAAGTGCTAAGGAGTAGGATCATGGTTAGGTCTTTCCCTATGCCATACTGTACTACTGCCCCAGCTGTGCCAGTCCACTTGACTTTGGCACTATGGTACAAATCAGATGAGGTAATATGCTTTGTCTTTAAAATTCACAAGAACCTTAAGTTTTGCAGCCAACTCAAAGCTGGAACAAGCCAATCCACAAGGTATCGCCCTATACCTTACTCTTTGCATGGGTCTTGGCTACTCTTTCAGAGACAAACCATGACTTCAGAAAGTCTTCCTAAAAAGGACTCTCTCAAATGGCCAATGGGCATTCTGATCTGCAGGGAGCCCCAAAGCAAGAACACACACTGTCTCTGATCATGAACTGAGGCAAGTAGAGTGAATATAAAAATCTCAGTGTTTTCATCCACCTGCACATGGCACTCTAAAGATAGAAGGCAGTTTCAAGAAAGATATCTGAAGGGCCGCAGATTGGTGCCTTCTTCACATCGAAGTTTGCTGCTTCACCTCTACTAAGCTCTCCTTAAAATAAGTAACTGTGCAATTAATGGGCACCTTCCTTCTGACTAAGTTGACCTTCAGGGAGTAGTACCCAATTTCCCAGTGCAGGAGATCAATTTTGCTAGCACTTTTGTACTCTCAAGTCTACAACACCTCTGCAACAGAAAGGATTGCAAAGTGGTGTCACTGTCCCATGAGAAATCAAACACACTGCAAGCTGACTGCTCGCTTTTAAACCTTTACTGTATGAGAGTCCGAGCAAATGTGAGGGTGCACAGCTCACCTGTGATGTTATCAGTGTGTCACTGTAGTAGTCTGCTGGCATTAGGTTCTCCACAATATGGACTAGACACCAGAAAGCACTTTCCTCATCTTCCAGGACCAGGAGAGCAACAGCTGCCAACCTGTGATGGACAAGACACGGTGAAGCAATACAACACTAGAGGAGGTGTCATCAGCCAGCACATGAACTGAAGAATATAAGACTCCTTTTGGCATGTCCTCAGTCCATCAGTGTCCAAAATATCCAGTGTGTCAGGACAGAGAGACAAGTGATCTGTTCTGCATGTTTCTGAAGGAACCAGAGGGCCATGTTTTACTTTCCCATGTGTCTCTGTCCAAAAATATGGAATTGGTGTGACAAAGCTACGTTTCCCACCTAATGGAATTTTCCATAAGTCTGCTGAAGTTAGTAATTTGTTGATTTTGCTTATTTCAGTACAGGAAAGAGCTCACTCAGAGGTACTTCATCCGTGATGTAGTTCACCTTCCTATACATTCTTTTACAGCCCTTACCTCCTTTAGCTCTGATTTACCCCTTTCAGACACATTGGAAAGGTGACATCTAGTATCAAGGGTTCTCTGAGTGGAAAATGTCTTTCTGAAGAACACAGAAAGAACAACAGAAATAGCTTACACAGACATTCCTCATGTGAAAAGCTCCAACTAGAGATTCCCTTCTTGAAGCTTGTGCCTGATCCCTTTTTTACTTGGTAGCACAATTCTAAGAAGTCTGTGGTTTTCTTTCCCATAGCCTTCTTCAGGAATGGAAAGAAGGTTTTAGGTTCCCTGAACTTTATCTTCTCCAGAAAGGACCACCTCAGTTTCCTCAGCCTCTCCTTAAGTCACTTCCTGCAATTCCCTTGTAGGGAATTCTGCAGGAAAATAACTAGAGCCAGGACAGAACTCCAGAGAAGCAAGAACCACAGCCTAGAGTATGTGCCTACACCTTTTCAGTGCTATTCCATGAAGAAGCAGCATACCTGGCTTCTCACCTGTTCAGTCCCTGGCAGTATCCAATGGCAGGATTGTGCCAGGAGAACGCCAACAACACCCTCCGGAGCTTGGGAATGAGCTGGGAGGTGGGAGAGGAGAAATGCTTGTTGTTGGTGAGCGTGCGGGGCAGGTCGAGCTCGATCTGGCGGCAGGCAGGGTGCTCAGTGCTCCTGCTCTGCTGCAGCAGCCGCTGGTAGTGGCCAGGCAGGCGGCTGCAGTGCCGGCTGACAATCCACCTCCACACCCGCTGCCGATGCTCCACCGGAATGCCGCTGCGGATCAGGCTCTTCAACTCTGCAGAGGGGTTCAGCTCCCCAAGGCTGTTCCACCTGTCACGGAGGGGCTTCTCCACAATTTCCTGGCTCCGCAGTTTGTTTGACTTAATCTCCAGGGCTTGAATTTTGGCCAGAAGTTTCCAGTCCTCAATTTCATAGTCAGGTACAGTCATAAACCCATACTCATCATACTCGCTGGAAGAACACAAGGCAGTGGTTAGTTCAAATGACGGTGCCAGTACCTGTGTCAAGGACACTGCTTGGGGTCATGCCAGCTATAGCCTGCTGCTGCCAGGTTCTCATCATCCATGCACAGGAACTCCTCCTTCACTTCCTTGGCAGCAGCTTGTGACAGCCTGTCATGCCCACTGTCTCGGCCTTGAGGACGAAAGGGAGCCTGCAGCAATGGCATACACACTTAGACTCAAGTGTAACTTGGCTCTGAGCTGCGGCCCAGCCTCATCAGGCATCTCTCACCAGCTCCCCAGCCCCTAAGGGAGTATCTAGCTCACCCTGCAAACCTTTTCCCTAGCACGCCCTAGGGCAGAGAGAGTTCTGTAGGAAGGGACTGAAAAGGCTTTGGGGCATCAGATCAAAGAACAGAGATCCATAGTCCTTTCTGATGTCTCCTGGTACACAATGAAAATCTCCTACTGACTGGAACACACTAGGAGTGCTGATAGCACAGCTCGTTGAGGGTTTGTGCACCATCTGTCCACAGTGTAGGATACTTGTAAGGTATCATCATATTCTTGGCAGAGAGACCAAGCCTGGCCTAGGGGTCTCATCTCCAGAGCTACTTGGAGAACTTGTGAGACTGACCAAACAGATAAAATGGACAGTGCTACAGAACAGGGGCACTGACTGGGCAGGACGGCAGAAACATATTTAGGAACCCCAGCAGGGCTGGCGGCAAGGCCCTCTGGAGGTTTCTAGTGCAGCCCACCTTCACTGCAAGGCTGTCCCCAGAATTAGCACAGGGCAATGCTGGCTTTGTATGGCTGAGTAGAAAGCCCCTAAGGACAGAGATGCCCCAAGTACCAGGTGGCCTCCTCTCCTACAGAGAAAGTTCATCCTCATGTCCACCATTTACCTCCCAGGCAATCCATGGCTGTCATCACTTGCCATACTATCTGCCACTGCCAAGAAAAGTTTAGCTCTATCATCCTCAACTTCCCCTACCTATGGTGACATACTGCTATCAGATATTCATGGTCTCCACGCCACCAAACCAAACCAGCTTCCTCAACTTCCTCTGCAGTGTTGTGGCTCCAAGTCCCTGCTATAAAAATGTTCCCAGATCTCTCTTGCCTGCACATTCCCCTTCATAGACAGGCTTCTACAAGGGTGTTAATATTCCCAAGCTCTTGACTCTTACCTGACAGGGTTCAAGTTAAAACCTTCTTCTGCTTCTTCCTTCACATCCCACTGGAGCGACTCCTGGATGAGATTCTTCACCAACTCAGCATGGGAGCTGGGCAGGCCAGGCACAGCCTCCTGCAGCTTCCGCAAGACTGTCAGGTATTTGCTTTCCATCTGGCAGTTTCTTGCTTGCAGGCAGGCACACTGATGGGGGAAACAAGAAGGAAAGAGCTGGCTCAGTGGCAGTTCTTTCTGCATTGCCACTGCTCTCTTACTGGCCTAGTCTGCTTAGGGAATGAAACATATACGCAGAGTTATATGCCCGCAAAATGGCTGATTCCTTTATTACACGGGTGCTTTTATAGGGAGGGTATAGAAGGTTCTGGTGTGAGGGTAGGTTGGTGGTTTGAAACCTCGAATCTCAAGGATTTCTGATAAGGAGGTTTGAAGACATTGGCCAGGAATAGATGCCTGGCCATATAGGGAAAGGGGGTACAGGAGAGGGGGGTTTTGGGAGGCCTGTTTTCTTATCACTGGATTGCAGACTCTTTCTTGGTCCCGGCTGTCAGAGCTTTCCAAGATGGATGTCTTCCTGGGAGGCCCACTGAGGTTCTTCCAGCATCTCTCTGCATTCCTTGTAGGATTTCATCCTTTCACTCCCCACAGTGGCCAGCTCAACTGAGGACACAATCCAAGAGCAACCACTGCATCTGAATTCGCTGCAGTCTTTTTCCCTGCCCCTCATACAAGTTCTGTACACCACACTGAGCTGTGTCGTAACAAAACACACTGCTCCTGAGACTGAGCTTTAAGCGTACCATTTTCAGGACACAGGGCAGCACCATAGACCAGGTGCCACATGCCCCTCAGCATCCCCAGTCCCACGGCACTGGTACACATCATTTTGCAAGGACAGGAAGCCCAGATGAGTTCAAACACCAGGACAGTACCTGCCACCACCATACTCCTGGGCACACAAAGCAGAAAAAATGAATGATGACTGTTGGCCCACTCTACAAATGGGGGACTGAGGCCACAAAGGTGACAAGACTCACCCAGTGTCTCAAAGGAAGCTCAGTGAAGTCTCCTGTTCAGTGGGAAGCAGCAGTTGAAAAAAAGAATGAAACAGAAACCATACAGAGAATTAGGTTGCATATAGAGGGGACAGGAAGGAGCATAGGAGACTTTCAAACTACCACTTTAATCAGCATGTTGCCTCGCACTGAGCATGCTGGGCTGCTCTGATTACTTCCTTTCTGAAGGTTACAGCCATTTCAGGATCAGAGAGGGCAGTAAGTTAAGAGGCAGGCAGGATTTCTAAGAACCAGAAAGCAAACAGATAAAAAAAATGGCAATAACACTTCAGAAGCAGCTTTTTGCCCTGTTTTATAATTCACAACTGTGGAGACATACCTGTGGTGGTGCATCCCCCAGCTCAGGCCACACTATGATCTCAGAAACGCCATTAGGCTTCAGCCTTGATTAATAGGACCTGGGCTAAGCACCTCTTGAGCTTATCAGGAACACTGTCTGCTCCCAGGAATTTCTGCTGTATAACAAGCTCCTGGTTTTTAACAAACAGCATTGGAAGCTTATTTTCCTTGCAAACCCAAGTGGAACAACCCAAGTGGAATAACACTTTCATTATCAAACTTTCAAAGAAAGTTACCAGCCCAAATTGCAGCCAGGATGGAAAATTACTGTGACTAAAGCCCACTCTCTTGCAACCCTACATGAGACCCTTTGAGCTCTCCCCGACCACAGTGGCCTGTGACCAGCAACCTCCCTCTGAGTGCAACACCTCCCAGAGTCAGAGAACTCTCAAGTTCACTATACTTGGAGGACCACCACTAAACAATGACCACAGATCTTGGGCTGATGCCTCCACTCCTTGAGGCTGCACTCTTTGCCTGTTGAGAAGATGCAAAGTCATCCAACATGAGTAGTTCCCTGAACTTGAGGGGAAATTTTCACAGGTATATACCTTGTACATACTCCACAGGTCTGTGTGTGTGCGAGTGGGAATATGCTACAGCACATGCACCATGAATGTTGCTGTCCTAGATTCTTAAGCATCATAGATTTGTAAGTAAGTTAGGCCTACAAGTGGGTCACTGTTCTGCTATAGTAAATTCCACATGAATCTTTTGTTAAACCGGTTAAACTAAACTATTGATGAAGTGCTACTAAGCTTAGTGCTATTAAACCTTTAGGCCTAAACTGTTAGTCAAGTTCAGGACTCAGTTTGGCAAGGGGTCCATGCTGAACATCGTGACTCAGTGGGAGGGTCCCCCTTATTCCTTTTATCTTTGCCCTTTCCCATTATCATGCTTTTCCATCTACAGCCTCCATGCAGATCATTTTTGATTGATTTTAGTTTTAGATCTATCAATTTTAGGTTTTAGTACTATTTCTCCTCTGTGTGCTTTAACCATCCAGTAAGTAGTAGAGCAAGCCTTGTCAACAAACTTTGTCAAGCTTTCACTTCAATATTAAACCTGCTTTAGCCGATAACTTTGCCAGTGATTCTTTACAACCTAAAACATTCATTCCTGACAATACCTTAAAACCCAAGTAAAACCTCGTCAAAACCCACAGAACAAATGCCAGCACACACCACCAGCCTGGAAGCGGTTCAGAACCAGAAGGTAGGATTCAACAAGTCTGAGAGTAACCAGGTTATGCACACTTACAAGGCTAGAAATAAAAATAAAACTTAAGAGAAACATAAAAACTCTGATCCAACTATAAGACCTGAAGACTGCTGCCACGTGGCAATGCCAGGTCTAGCAGAGAAATCATGATTAGATGAGCCAGGACTCAAGTCTGTCAGCTCTCAGGAAACTCTTCTGATTGCCTACATAGTGTTGCTTTTTCATTTGTATCTAGAAGCATAGCTGAAATGCAGAAATCGGGTTAAGTTTCAGCACTCTTAAGACTGAACTTTGTAGGTATTTTACTTCTATTAAAGAATAAAAATGATCATGTCTAATTTGGGAACAACACAAAGCAGAAAAAAGGTCACACTAAAGAAAGACATTGTGAAGAAAGCTTACTCCTGGTGATCAAAATCCATTCCTGTGCCAACTTTGAAAATAAAGTAGTAACAGTTCACACCAAAGAAAAAAGGTCATTTTGCCTTACCTTCATCAGAAGAGCTTTTTCATTCTCAGCAACACTTGTCCAGAGTCGAGTAACCTGGTGGATCTCTGAATTGAGAAACTGGTTCTGGGTTTTGTACGCATCTATATCATCCTGCCATGAAGCAAAACAGTCACACAAGGAGAATTCTTGGGGGGCTTAAAATCCCTCCCACTTCAGGGACATCAGCTTATGTTAAGAACAATAAGGTATCTCCAAAATTTTTTTGTTCTGGGGAGCAGACAGGACTCCTCAGGACAAATACTGCCTACAAAGGAAACCAAGGCACAACATTAAATAGGAATGTCATGCATGGTCAAGACACTTGAAAATGCTAAATGCACGTACATGCTTAAAAAACACAGAGACGTCCAGGTCATATAAAGCTAGAGAAGCAACTAAATAAGATGAAGAATATATGTGCTTTTTTTGGGTTTCATATGGTTGGTTGATTTGGTTTTAGTTTTTGTTGGTTTTTGTTGGGTTTGTTTTGTTGGGTTTTTTTTTAAAGGAAACAAATACCCACGGCTGTCAGCAAAAACACTCCCACAGTGCAGCCAGCAAGTGGCTCTTTGGGCAATTCTCCACCACATGCTAACTGGTCATTATAACTCTGTACATACAACAGGATGGATCTGAAAGAACCAGAACGTACTGGGAAACTGTTTTCAAGAAGGAAACAAGGGGGATCAGGTTAGTGAAGGCAGCAAATGAGACTGCATCCCTGAAACAAAAGAAAGCAAATAAAGAAGCAAGCACTGAATGATGATGCAAAGTCAAATAAAACAGGCTCTGAGCTGAAGCTGAAACTGACCCAGATGCTTTTTCAGCACCCTACTGGCATCAGGTGAGCCCTTTCCAGCCTCCCTTCTTTGGAGGCAGATGGAACAACTAGCAGAAGAATATTCTGTGCTTCCCACAAGAAAGACCCTCCCACTGAACCCGAGGGTACAGAAATGGGAGCCCCCAAAAGACCTGTGACATCTCACACACCTTCAGGTGCTCAATCTCCTCCTGCTGCTTATACAATGTCTCTGCAGTGACAGTGTTGTCTTCTTGCAGGGGATCAGAGAGCTCTCGGGCCATCTGTTCCGTCAAGGCCATGATGACTTCCTGTTTGGCGTGGTTCTTCTCCATCAGAAGCTGCACATGTTCCTGGAGTTCCTGGATGTGGCTGTCTCTCAAAGTCAGTATCTGCTCCAGTTCCTTCTTTTCTTGTTCAAGAGCTTCCAGTCGACTAGTCAGATCTGTGATTTGTCTCACTTTGTGGCGTACCAGCTCCAGCCTGTCCTTATCTTCTGCTGCAGTGAGATACATGCTAGATACTCGCTTCTCCTGCTGGGCTGCCTCCAGAGCTTTGTGGAGAAGTTTAACCAGCTCCTGGAAAGGGAATGCAAAGTCATCACATCACAGTGCTCCCCCAGGGCAATAGCAGCACAGACAGCACAGACCCAACAGTAAAAGGTCCTCAAGACATTGAAATTGACTCCTTTCAGAAGGAAAACTGAATGCAGAAATCTTAAAACCATATTGACACTATAGCAGAGAAGTTCTGCTCACAGAGCTGGGCCTGAAAGGTCTCTGCTGCAGGTCACAAATAACTTGATTTTATCTGGATTGTATCAGAGAAGCTACTGCTCACACTGTCTGAATTCTGGCTTTCCTACAATCGTTCTTGAGAGGCCCAGCAAAGAACCTGGAGATCTGGTCAGCAGTGTGGTAAAATGGGAGGGAAATAATGCAGTCTGCATCCTCCTGCGCTACCAGGAGGTAATTGCAACATGCATTTTAATCTTCCCTCTGCCAGAGTCCTCCCTCACTCCATCCTACCTGAAGGCATGAAAACTTGCCCAAGCAACACGCTACTGATTCAGGCCTTGCCATCTCAGAAACTTTAAAAAGCAAATCAAGGATACAATTGACTGCCCAGCAATGGGCCTTGCTCTCTTGTCTCTTCTGCTGGAATTGCTACCAACATCATTAGTGGAGAACCTGGCAACCCTGCTTGTGAAGAACAGTATCATTCATGAGAGACAGCCCTTGCAGTGACTCGTGTCTTGACTTCTCTAGTCAAATCACACCTTAATGGTGGATCACTGTTCAAAAAGAATGACTTATTGTTAACAGCATGACTCCACCTCACAGTTCTTGCCACAGTACCTATGCAGGACTATACTTCATGTATTCAGTGAACAATAAAGATGCACGAGCAAGATACCAGCAGAGCACACTGAGATTTGTTTTACCTCCCTCTTCTAGCTGGCTGCACTTCCTAGCAATGGCTGAAGGCCTTCTCTTGTCCTGGGTACCATCACACAAAGTGGTAACACCAGGAGCTTCAAGCGGTCCCATTAGTGCCTGCTGAGCACTTCTCAGCCTAACACCAACATGTAGAGAGTCCCTGCAACCAGCCTCAGGGCCCTGCCCTTAGAAGCAGCAGTCTCTTCACCATACCTACCTTCTGTGACTTGACTTCCTCTGTCAGCGTCAGGATCTGTTGCTGTAGAACACTCACTTTATCCATTGGGTTCCTCTCCCTGGACAGTTCTTCATGTGAGCCTGGGAAGCCACTGTTCCTCCACCTGGCTTTCCTAATCCAGTTCAGCCTGGGCTCCATCCTCCCATCCTCCAGGGTCCCTTCCTTAACTAAAGAGAGATAGGCTTAATTTACACAGAATTGCTTTGCTACTGTGTACTCCCAAGTCTTGCTGTGGGGGGACTCACAACAGCCTTGTAGAGAAGGCTGACACATAGGACAAGGAAAATTGAAGTGCTGGGATCCACAGGATGGAAGCTGAAACAGTGGAGATCAGACACAGGTACGCCTAGAATAAATGAAGCTGTGCAGTTTTATGATACCTGCTAATCCACTTTGCATCCTGTCGGTGTATCTTGCCCGCAGCAAATGCAAGTTGTCACCATGGAGAGGCAAACATGCAGTGGAGCCGCTACACTTAGGCTCTGCCTGTGCAGGGAGTCTACCTCAAAGAAATAAGCTTGGCACATGGATTTTGGGGTTTTTTGCCTCTGCAGAAGGTTGCAGAGGTAGAGGATATAGACAGATGCAACCTGAAGCAGAGCCAAAAAAGTCAGTCCTGTGGTAACAAGACAGGAAGAGACTTGAGACAATGTGATAAGAGTTTTCATATCCCTTGACAACTTGCCACCCTCTCCTTCCCATTCCTGCTAAGTCCTGATTCCTTCTAAAAGGCATCATGCTCAGACCAGCTCGCACAGCTCAGTAACAATCACCTGTACACCCTGCCTCCACTTCTGCTTCTTGTTCCTCATCCAGGCTCGCAGGATGCTCTTGGAATTCATCGAAGCTGAAGACATTCTCATTGTTCCCCCAGAGCTGCCTGGAGCCACAAATATTGTAGACAGTGTTTCTGAAACAAGAAGAAATCAAGACAGGCTAGTGAATAGGAGAAGTCATGATCACTGTAGTCAGTGCACACCCAAACTATTCGATGCCTCTACTTCCCCTTAATTCCCACTCCATCTCCCAACACCTATCTCCTTCACATGCTGAGAAAATGAACTGTTCACAGCATTGGTGGATCTGAGGGGAGCAAGGCTTAAACTGCTGTAAATCGGGAAGATGCCGCAAAATCAGTACCAGCACAGCAACGTAAAATCAGATGATCTTTCCCCATGTGCTTGAGTCCTATACATAACAGATGAAACAGAGGGATCAAAGATAACAGTAGACTAACAATATCTCTCCCTCCACTCTCTCCTTCCCTCTCTTCTTCTCTCCCTCTCTCCATCCCTTCCCTTAGCACATGGCAGAAATCCCAAAGTTCCAAGAAAAGCTCAGCTACCAACAGCACAGCCAAAACTGGAACAATGATCACATTTGAAGCAGGCACCAGTTCTGTGCTCCAAGCTACATTTTATAAATATCTTTACCACAGCCAAGTCAACGGACTAAATGTAGTAGAGAGATTCAGGAACAAATTTGCAGTCAGATGCAGAAATAGTTTGTTTCAGCTGCTGTTAACAGATATAGCCAAAAGCACTAAGAGATAATTTTACAGCATCATACAGAACTAAAAATGTACAAGTATTTTCTGTAAAACCTATGCAAAAAGGTATGCATACAGGTCTCGTCCCTTCTCCCCGTGTGTTGCCCATCAACTAAAACAAAATAAGCCCCGTTTTGAGGTCTGCAAAAGACTCAGTGTCTGCTACTTTCATAACTGTAAATGAAGCTACCACTTAGATACTGTTCTCCTTTGCCTTGCTACTGGCTCCAGAGCAGAACAGACATTACTAACCTCAGAGAACATACTGGTATGTAAGATCAGCAGACCTTCAATCCCTGTTGTCTGCAGTTAGTCCTCATCTAATGTAATTTTCCTGCTTTTCTCTCCCTCGTGCTGCACTTTGTTTTTCCCCTCAGACTGCAGGAGCTCATGGATCCAGATATGTTACACGCATGAAGACTCAGCCTGACAGTGAGAGAGAGCCTGGAAAAAGGTTTACAGAACCAGGGGAGCAATACAATTCGAAGCTGAAAAGCAACAATTGCTGCTCAGGCTCACAAAAGCAAGCCTGGGGAGTTAGGGGTGTGCGGGGGGAGATATGTTTGCATTACTTTTAATCAAAAATTGGTGAGTAGGAGAAAATACATAGCCTGAAAAATAGCTGACTTTGATACTCTCTGGTCTCGTGGGGGATCTTTCCTCCTATGGGCACGAGATTATAGCCACAGCAGTGGTGGTAAAAAACAACAGGCAACCTCCCAGTCAAAAATATTTGGCAGGTGGCTGGCTACCTACCACATCTGTGGCCACTTACAAATTTTTGTTTATATGTAAATAAGTGATTAGGAAATACCTACTGAGATATTGATGGGGTTGTTCTTGTGCAACTGTACGTGCCTAAGGCTTGTAACTTGAAATCCAGGAGGAGGAGTAGCAAGCTGTGCAGTTGTGCTTGAGCCCGTAATATGGCTCCTTTTCCTTGGAGCTCCTGCTTTAGAGAATGCACTACATTCAAGGTCCTTCAAAACAACCAGAAAGTGCTGATGGGCTTCTATCACTTCCTACTGAGTCCAGCTCAGCCTGACCACATGCCCTTCCACCGGTGCTGTGCAGATGCATCACAGGCATGCCAGGCACTGCTTACACTGAAGAGAGCTTAACCAAGTCCCAGGTCTGCCACTAGGATCTTTGCTAAGAGAGACAGATGATGGGAAATGCATCAGAACTGGGGTATGTGAAAGACCTTCTAGCAGGAAGTTTACTTTAGCCTGGAATATCCTAAAAAAGCTGATTCACAGTTCTTCCACCTAGGCAGGAGTCCTGTTTCAAACAACACATGACAGGCAAGGAAGGCACACAGTGGCAGATGAGCAGATGAGTGGACTGTACTCCAGTTCTCATCATTCACTTACTGTATCTCTGTCCAAGGGTGCTTAAGGGAGATGTTCTGCAAAGCAGTAGATGTTTGGGGTGCAGGCAAGGATGCTGCCTTTAAACCCACTGCTTCTGTTGGTGTTTTCACCAATGGCAGAAAGTCTTCATTGTCAACTACATCTATGTAAAAACAAAACAGAACACAAAAGCAAATGAGCAAGACAGAATTCCACTGGACTTTGGCTCTTTCATGTAACCTGAGAGCCACAACATTTTACTACATGTATACATTCAGTGTTCTAATGGTCAGGTGGAACTAGGACAGCAGAGCAGTCTTCCTTAGTTTTTCATCAAATTACAGAAGTTTCCATGTACAAATACAATAATCTATCTGAGGAAAATCAAGTGATTTCAGCCATATATATGAGAACGACTAACCCTAAACAACTCAACTTTTTAACTGCCTGAAGAAATAAGTAAGGGAGATTTTGCCATTCTCTTTCCACATCCCAAATCATGTTTCATAGTTTTAATGTGTAGGTAACTCTCCACAGTTTGTCACCAAATTTTTGCCTGCTGTACCAAAATGCCAAGGTACCCAGAACCTTTCAGAGCACACACGTACTAGGTAGGGGATTATTTGTCTCAAACAGTGTGCATCTAGTCATAACTATACAGGTAGACACCCTGTTTGTGCCCTCCCCTGATCCACCCATCTGTGTACACCCCTTTTAGGAAGGGACATCCTCATCCCACTGCTGAAAATAAACTTGCTCACTCTAAATTTCACAGGCCTAGCAAGAGGGAGGGGATATACCAGATGTGCACGCTTCACATGTGTGAGGAAAATCAAGATGGAATTCATGATCATAAGATAATACCTGAACATCTCCAAACACTTGCTGTGGATTTGGAGGCAGCTTATTCACTTGTATGCATAATAAGGCAGAAGTTTCAAACATTGACCAAGCACTGATAGTTGGCACCTGCATTTAAAAATCTGGCCAAAACCTCTGCCCACTTACAGATGAGGAACACCATCCATGGAGGGGCCGCTGAAAGCAACAGAAAAGCTGACATATGCCACACCTACTTGTTCTGCCAGCTAGAGGTTCATTCACAAGCTGGGAGCTGCCCACAGGAAATCTGCTCTTAGTGTTGCAAAATTCCCAACGTCTCATTTGCAGCTGCTGCAGCCAGTACATCATTGCCTGCTTGCTGATTGCCTAATATAACAAAAAACAGGAAAAGGAAGGGAATAATCTCATCAGCATGAGACATATCCTGAGGGGATGACCACCACTTTGCTACACAAGTCAGCAGAAATAAAGGCCAGCTGTATCAAGCCTAAGCTGAATTTGTTCCTCTGCTCCTAACCCCGATTTGGGAGGACAGAGTATATCTTTAGTACAGCCTTAAGAACCAGAATGTCAGTGGACTGCTGACCTAATTTTAAACGTGTTTTGGTTTACTATGCTTCAAGGCTAAATAGAAATGTCACAATTATTTTAGACAGGAATCACCCACAGAGCTTCTTAACAGCAACTTTAACGGAGATAAAAATCTAGCAACGATTCCTGCTGGAACAATCATTTCAGACAGGGGAGTTCATTGCGGTTCAGAACATTACATGTGGACTGCAGGACTCCCCAACTCTTTAACTCAGCGCATACTTCGTGTTTTATTGCCATTCTGTTAAACAACAGCCATCTCACACATACTGCAGTCCCACCCTTGCCAAATCAAGCAAGTAATTTAGGTCCGAATGGTAACAATCCAAGCTGGGAGGACTAAAGTGAAATTCAAGCTAAGAGATACCTTAGTAGAGATCTGTCTGTCCTGACTGGGAATGTTTCATCGTAAGAAGATGCTGCCCCTTACCTTCAAAGTAAAAACTCTACTTGGTGTTCTGATCTCAAAAATCCCTTCTCCATTTTCCATTTTGCAGTCAAAGCTGGCGCTGGAGAGCTCGATAGACCCCAAAGGGTTAATGTCCTGGGCAGTTCTGTAGTATAGTAAGTGACATTTGTTTTCATCATAAAAGAACCAGCGAGACTTCCAGGTCTTGATTGGTCCCTTGATTCCCAGTTTATTTAAATAGCCACAGAGTTTTTTTCTGGGTGTTTCTTTGCTAGGTTTCAGCTGTATGTTTTCCAGTTCTCCAGAAGAGAAAAGCACATCTTTGTCTTTCGCTGAGGCTCCATTTCTGCTGTTATCATCTGGATTTGACTCCACTAAATTTCCTACGGCTGCAGAGGGATACGCTCCACTTTCTGGTCCTTTCTTCATCTCTTTCAGGAAATAGATCAAAACAGGAAATTCTTTAGGTAAATAAGTAACAGCAGATCCTGATTATATCATTGTTATAGAACCTGAAGCAAATAAAAAAGAAGGAATAAGCTCACGTCTGGCATAAGACAAAAAAACATACCCTAGCTTTCAAACTACCCAGCCAAAGTCTCTAACCCTACTTTTGGTCATTGCTCTCTGGCTTCCTCTGTTCAGATGACCTCTACATACCTGCTTTCTTCCTTTTTCATTCCTAAATTAGCCTGGACTAGCAACTAAGAAACAGTAATAAAAAATAATCTTTCGTTTGAAAAATAAGTACAGCCTGTGAACATACAAAATCAATAACAATAACAAGGGCATTCAGGACTCAAAATGTTAAGGAATGGTTGCAGAAAACATGGCAAGATAAAAAGTTCTGGGGGTAGGCACGTACTTAGATCAAGGGATTGGAGGTAGGCGTGTCCTGGTATTAACACTGAATGTTCAACGAATATTTTAAACCATGATGTCTAGAGAAAAATCCAGCCTTATGCAGCATCCTTTTAACCAATTTGTGTCAGCTGACTATTGTTATTAAAAATCCTGTATGCTGTGTGTTAGTTCTTCATCCAGTAGGATGGAATCACATGACGGATTATGCACCAGAGAAAGTAATTCTGTGACCCTTGCAAAAGAGACTTGGTTGCTCAGGGGCCAAAGTAACCACCTGGGTCCCAGGAGGAACACAAGGTGCAAAAGCAAACGAGAAAAGACATGCTGGAAAGGATCAGTGTAGATCTCTCATTCTTCTTCTCTCTCAAAGAAGGGGCCAACTTAAAAGATGTAGCCAGCTACTCAGGTACACATTTAGATGAATTTTGATCATATGTAAGAATCAATTCTGCCACGTTTCTGAGCACTTTTTCAAGTGCTTAACCATATGGCAGGTGTGATTTTCTGCTCAGAGCTGCCGACACCAACAGCTCCTGTATAAAAAAAGCTAACAACACTCCAGAAAAGTATCTATAAATAATTTTTTGCATTTTTTTAAACCGCAGTTTCAGACACTAACATATCTGAAGCAAATATGTAAGGAAATAAATTGTTGCAGTGTTGAGTTAGTGTGAATCCCACTGCAGACACAAAACTATTGAACACAACATCCAGCTGTATGACAACACGTGAATGGAGATAATACAATGGAGCACACAGAGATGTTACCCAAGCTCACACTGAGGAACAACTTATCCTCATTACTGAAAGAAGGTTTACCCATCCTAGAGCTTTGCTAAGCGCCATCATGTTTATTGCTGCCACCTTCTGTTCCCACATTAGCTTTACAGACAACTACAGATAATGTTCACTCTTCGGAAAGGTACTGAAATTCTTTTAGTGAACTCCTATGGTCGTGGATCCTGCTGCTGAACACATTCACAAATGCCAACAACAAGCACCGTTTGTGAAGGTGTTGTCTCAGCTAGGGTCCGGGAACACCCAAGAGCTTCATTGCCGAGCTAATTTTGCTTGGCACAAATGAACTATCGTCAGGAGGAAGTAACACTCTCAACTCCCCTGAACAGACCCCGGAGTTTTAATGGCAGTACCAAGTATCTCCTGCACAGTCCGAAGACTCCATCACAAGTCTACCTCTTGCCAGCATGATGGTCCGTGGGTCCACACCATGAACAGGATCAAATAAGTATTTCAGGTTCAAGTTATAAGGAGTCATATCAGATCTGCATTTCCAAAGCCCTCTAGATAAGACCTCACCTCCTTACGAGAAACGGAGAGATGCTCCTGGAAGTCACCGTCTGCTGGCATACAGCTACTGCTGCAAGCACCACCAGGCAGGTTAACCACAGCCTCCAACAAACCCAACAGCAGCAGACAAGCGGCTTCTGCTCCAGGTTTTCTTCGGCCCAGCCGTTGCCAGGGAACCGCCTGAAAGATACACTCAGCCAAAAGCTGCCTTAGCGCTGACTCATCTGTGAAAACAGAACAGGGCGGACCGCGTACAAACCTCTCCGCTGCGAGGGGCACAAGGCAATCAGTCGGTCCCACTGCCCCTCCCCGTTGTGTGTGTGTGTGTGTGTGTGTCCCAGAAATGCCTGCCAGCCCAGCTGCACCGCGCTGGGGCCACCAGCGCCGGCGGACGGAGCCTGGCACGGCGCTCACCCTGGCACCGCTTATAGCGGGCAAGCGACGGGGGGGGGAATCCGAGCCGCGCGCCCGTCCCAGGATTTTGGGGGTGGATTTTGGGGCGCTGCGGGAAGGAGCCGCTCCCGGCGGGAACCACCTGCGGCCGCCGCCCCGCCTTCCTGCCGGGACGGGACGGGCCGGACGGCCCGTCCCGTCCCGGCAGGAAGGCGGGGAGGCGGCGCCGGGACGGGGCACAGGGTGCAGAGGGAGGGTGTGAATTAGTAATAAAGCAGCTGCCTTTCCTCCTCCTAGTGCTGCCAGGCCCTGATGGGCTTGGCAGGTGCTGGACTGGCCCGGGAAGGCTCTTCTTCTGCCCTTATCCCCTTATCAAAGTCAGGATGGCTTTGACTTCCCTCTGTGTGCAGTGATAACTGAGCCTTGCTGTCGCCCATTTCTCTTGGTCTCAAGAAAGCCCTCTTTGAGTTTAGCCAGCTTTACAGAGTTTAATCGTTAACTTTAGTCAAGTTTAGTACCAGAAGAGCAAAAAGCAAAGCTAGGTATGTGATGGGATATCTCTCCACTGGCCTAAAGTGCCAAACTGTAACACACATGGAAGCTGATTACAGGATATAAAATCTACAGATTTCCATAGCCAAAACCGATTTGCCCTGAATTTGTCTTCCCTCAGCATTTGGCTATTAGACTGGATCACAGAATCACACAAGAATCACAGAATTGTTAGGGTTGGAAGGGGTCTCTGGAGATTATCTTGTCAAACCCCCTACCAAGGCCAGAGTCATCTAGAGCAGGTTACACAGGAACATGTCCAGGTGGGATTTTAATGTCTCCAGAGAGGGAGACTCTACGGGCTCCATGGGTAGCCTGTTCCAGGGCTCTGCCACCCTCAATGTAAAGAAGTTCTTCCTCATGTTTAGATGGAACTTCCTATGTTTTAGTGTACGGCCTTTGCTCCTCAGCCTGTCAGTGGGCACCACCAAAAAGAGTCTGGCACCATCCTCTTGGCACCTGCCTTTGAGATACTTACATGTATGGATGAGATCCCCTCTCAGTCTTCTCTTCTCTGGACTAAAAAAGCCCCGCTTTTGCAGTCTCCCTCCAAGAGAGAAAAGCTCCAGATCCCTAATTATCTCTGTGGCCCTCCACTGGACCCTTTTCAGTAGCTCCTTCTTTCTTGTACTGAGGATCAGTGCTGCTGGAATTGAGCTCCACTACTAAAAGGGGAAAGTGTGAAGGCTGTAACTGTGATTGCATTAAGTCCTTCTCTCCCCTGAAAGCTGAGCTGCACTCTCCCCCTCAGTTGCACCTGGAGGGAGGTGACAAGAGTGTGACAGAAAGGATGCCAACAGGGCAGCACTGGCTTATGTGAAGGCTGGCCTGGAAGTGCCTTAAAAGTCTCAACCTGGTTAGTGCCAAGAGTGGCTGCAAAAGAATCATCCTGCTTCCAGTGTCAGTTTATGCACTAGCACTGGCACAGGTGTTGGTGAGGCCACACATTGAGTACTGAGTTCAGTTCTGGCCCCTCACTTCAAAAAGGACACTGAGGCACTGGAAAGTGTCCAGAAAAGGCTCGTGAAACGTCTGGAAAGCATGTCTTATGAGGAATGGCTGAGGGAGCTGGATTTGTTTATTTTCAAGAAAGGAGGCTCAGGGCAGACCTCACCACTCTCTACAAGCACCTGAAAGGAGGTTGTAGCGAGGTGGGGGCTGGTCTCTACTGCCATGCCTGCAGGGAGAGGACAAGAGGAAATGGCCTTAAACTGAGGCAGGGGAGATTCAGATTAGATATTACAAACCCTTTTTCCCTGTCAGTGTGGTCAGGCATCGGTATGGGCTGCCCAGGGAGGCGGTGGAGTCACCGTTCCTGGAGGTGTTCAAGAGGCGTCCGGATCTGGCGCTGGGTGATGTGGTTTAGAGGGTTTAGGGGTTACAATGGCAGTGCCAGGCTGACGGGCGTACTGGGAGATCTTGAAGGTCTCTTCCGAGCTTGGCGGTCCTACGATTCTGTGATCCTGTGTGCAGCCGCACACGGAGCTGAGCTGCTGAGGATCCAAAGCACTGTTTTTGCTGTCCAAGGAACAGCCCCTACCGGCCCGGCCCGGCCCGGCCCGGCCATGGCGGGTAAGGCGGGTCCCCGCTCCGCCCTGCGAGCAGCGGGTTCCGCGCACGGCGCCTGCGCCCGCCCGCCCCGCGGGACATGGCGGCGCTGTGAGGGCCGGGCGTCCATCGCTGCCTCCCTGCGCCATGAGGAACCTGCGGCTGCTCCGGGCCGGCGGGCATCGCTGCGCCACCGCCGCGGGCACCCCGCGGTGCTTCTGCCTCGGTGCCGAGCCCGGCACGGTCCTCGTGGGCTCCCAGTACGGCCTTGTGGAGCTCCGCCCCGGCGGGGACTCGGTGAGAGAGCCAGGGCTGCGGCTTCGGGCGGGAGTGCCCGTGCTTGCCGGCGTGTTGTTGGGGTCAGCTTTGCTTGCAGAGCCGGAATAAATCGTGGGTTCCTCCGGGAGTGCGGCGGTGCCGGCCGGGAGCTCTCTTGTCTCCTGGTGCGGCTCCCTGTTCGGGCGGTGTGTGGGGCGCTCGGACCCTCCGGCTGCGCCCTCCGCTCGCTGCCCTGCACCGTGTCTGGGGATCACCGCTCTGGCACCGCGGTGGCTGAAGAGGCTCTCTGTGCCTCTGAGATACTAAATCGGCCCGTTAAGAGCGTGGCTGTGTTTTGACACGAATCACTCACGTGGCTTAGTCTTAAGCATGACCTGTCGAGCAGTTGCATCAGAGATACGGTTCACAAAACAGAACCAAGGAGGCAAAGAGGTAGCGAAGAGCACGGGAGGAAGCTTTTGAAACCGTACTCTAGGGGGCAAAAAGCCCCAACATATCGCTAAAGTAAGAAAATGCTACCGAGTTACGATTGGTGTTAAAGCTGGGTTGCTGTCTTCTCACCGTGCAGCTCTGAGACACCTAATTGCCTTCAGTACATTCAGCTCTAAAGTTAAGGTAACAGAAGAGCTTTGGGGCTTTCCAGGGATCTCGTTTTCAAAGATTGCTGTACCTTAGTGCACATGCAAATGCTTTTCCGTAGACATTCCTTTTTATGCTATGTCTCCCCTTCATAGTACTGGGACACTTTAGGCAGCTACTGATGCATCTCTTAATGTTGACACTGTGCGGGGACTTATGAAAAGAAGGTTAAAAGATGATTAGCAAGACAGATTGGAAGTTGTGGTATTGTCATTTATTGTTTGCTTCCTTATGTGAGTTTCTCATTGTCTGCCTAGCACTTCTAATGTTAGAGGATCTTCATAGGTTCCCATGAATAAGTAAAGATAAGTTTCCTGGTGCCATTCACATACTCTCTTCTGCTGTTAATGCTTTGTGTAACTGCAATACGATGAAATATACCCATGGATATCAGACTGTGTTTTCTGCAAAAACCCCACTGAGGTGACGTGTAATTACTAAATTATTGCCCTCTCTGTGTCAAGGTGACAAGAGAAGTTTCCTTGGTTGAGGAGGGTTTCTTGCCTGAGGATGGAAGTGGCTACATCGTGGGTATGGAAGATCTTCCAGAGCAGGAGTGTGTGTGTGTTGCTACAGCAGCTGGAGACATCCTGCTCTGCAGTCTGAGCACGAAGCAGGTAACATGGCAGAAAAGACACAATCGTACGGAGAGATTTCAGAGGAAAGAATGATACTTGTAATTTCTTCAGGGGGCAGTTGTAAGTTTGTTGCTTACTGAGCTGTGGTTAGTCTCCCTTCTCTGGGCAGACAAGCTGATTTTCGTGGGAGCCTTGAGCAGGATTAAGGACAGAATAGACACTCTGTAAAAGAATTGGAATTGATGTCTTGCCTGTCCAAAGCCCCAGTCCTCTAATTTTGCTTGAAGGGCTCTTAGCAAACACCCAGCAGCACAGGATCTGATTGAGAGTCTTACAAAAACAGGATTTTGCTGAGACTAGGTACAGAATAAAGTAATCCATTCATAACTCACAGTGTAATCAGTCGATCCAGAGCATCACGTTGACATGACTTAACTGAAGAGAGGAGAAAGTGTAGTGTGTTGTGATTTGAGAAACATTTGGAATGAAAAAGCCCTAGAAAACATTAAAGGGAAACTGAAATAGCTGAGCAAATATGGCAGGAACTGAGATACTTGCTTTCTCAATGTCAGATTTGTACTATCTTCAGCAGCACCCTCTGAAGTGTGAATCAGCTCCCTTGATACCAGCCCAACAGTGCAGGTGGAGGTGGGCATGAGATGACAGTGGTTTGTCTGGGTTAGCTGAAAGGTTGTGGTTATTTGCAGCTTGACTGTTTTGATTCTTGTTTGGGTTTGATTTGCAAATATGACTTAAAAATGCAGTCAGCTGTATCTGAAAAAGGTGTCCTTAAAACATGTCATAGGGGAATCAAAATTAACAAAGCATGTGATACACAAGACTTTTCTTGCATTGATAGATGCATCAGAGACGAGGTTTAACTTCAGATCCTTTATTTCAAGGCTTTTTGGCTTACTTTCCAGTTTTAAGGTTGTGTTCTTTTGGTGCAGTCAAGGCAGCAAGAAGGAAGTCTTTAAAGTTCCTCTGCTTCTTCTGAAACCCTTTGTCCCTGGGTTATAGTTACTCTGCCCATAGGTGCCCAGCCTCACTTTGCTTACCTGAAAAG
Organism: Empidonax traillii; assembly: GCF_003031625.1. NCBI lineage: Eukaryota > Metazoa > Chordata > Aves > Passeriformes > Tyrannidae > Empidonax > Empidonax traillii. The sequence goes on along the minus strand of NW_020955345.1, from coordinate 665,463 downwards.
ATTGTGATACCCAAGGCTAATTCCTGTAATGGCACTATCTTGCCATGGTATATTTATTGTTCTGTTCCATGCCTTTTGCAAATCAGGATAACAGTGCATGACAGAAGTTCTTTGCCACTGCTGTTATATGCTCATAATGGGCCAATAAAACTGGTCCAGTTTTTCATACACCTTTAAGTTGGTGCAGCTGTGTACAGTTGTCCAGTGCAGCACGCACAGGCTGATCAGACTTTAACTGCATGTTGGAATTCTCTAGGTAAGAACCATTATGTCTGTGTTTTGCGACTAATGAACTTTTTACCAATGTAATCAGAGGCCTTGTCAGGCAGTATTAGTATTGACACTGTATGTGCTGACTTAAGACTGAGAGTTGAGAGTAAAGCCCTTATTTAAACTAGGTATGGTAGAAAGTGTTAATCTTTAGATCATAAACATTCTGGAACCATCTTTAATCAGAAAGTTTCTTTTTGTTCGTAAAGTAACTTTTGTGACTTATTTTAAGTAGGAAGGCATTTCCCTACTTGGTGACCATTTACTTTTGTGCTGGAGTAGTGCTGCACTCACATTCCTGCCCCTCTGTGATCTTATTTTGGTCTTGCAGGTGGAATGTGTTGGAAGTGTGGACAGCGGTCTGAGTACCATGAGCTGGAGTCCTGACCAAGAGCTTGTTTTGCTTGCAACAGGTATTAATAGCAGCCTCTAAGCTTCCTGCCTTTGGGAGTGAAACTCCTTATGGCCAAAACATAAAACACAGCTAAGTTTTATAGAGAAGAATAAAAAGACAAAGTTATGTCATTGGAACTAGGACTTAAAGCAGGAAAAACCCCTACCTGATCCTATATGTGAGATTTTGTTTCATGATCCATGAGGTGCTTTGGTGATCCAAGCAGAAGCTGTTCAGGTTCAAAAGACTGGGTTTTGTATAAGAGTTATTAGTCCTTCAGCTCTTCCAAGGAAGTAGATTTCATGTAGTTAATTTTTTTTGAAAACTCCTCTCCAGACACTTGGGTCCCAGTCTGTCTTAGTGCCTGAGATGATTATTTTCCATATGGAGGACATGCCTTTTTTCTTGTTGAGCTTTATAAAGTTCTGGATAACCCATCTCACCTACATGACACGATCTCTGTGGACAGCAGCACAACCTTCTGCTGTACCTGCTTCTTCTCCCAGTTTTGCATCATCTACAACCTTGCTGAGGGTCCCATAGCAAGCTTTTGAGCTTGGCAGTTCTGCTGGTTTTCAGTGTCCTCTTATCTGTGCCATACTTAATGAGTTTGTCTATGATGATGTTGTGGGACACACCATCAAAAACCTTATTAGAGTCAAGATAAATGAAATCCACTGTTCTCCCCCTATCCACAAGCTAGTCATCTAATTGTAGGAGGCTCTCAGGATGGGCAGGCATGATTTTCTCTTCATAAATCCCTGCTGACTGCTCCCAGTTGCCTTCTTGCCCTTCCTCAAGAGAAAATACTTCACAGTGCCAGGTACTGTTTTGAAAGTGAAAAGAATTTTTGTAAGATTAGACAAGGAAGCATGTTTTTGAGGACAAAAATTTGAAAGTGTTTTTCTGTTCCAGTCGTGAGATTTTGTGCTTTGAAGGATTAGTTCCCTGCAGTACCATATATTCCATATTCGGGCCCATGACAGAACAATAGGACAACACAGGGGAATGTTGAGTGTTCATTAGCACCAGTACTGTATTTAGCATCTGCCTTGCAGGTCAGCAAACACTCATCATGATGACGAGGGATTTTGAACCAATTACTGAGAAGCAAATCCACCAAGATGAGTTTGGGGAAGGTGAGAGGTGCACTGAAATGAAGTTGCTGTAATGATGTCACTGGTATGTTGTAAGCATGTAAGTAAGGAGATGGAGCTGAGCATTTATGTGCACCAGGAGACATTTTAGCCTGTAATGCTGCTGAACAGCTGAAGAATACTTTTACTTGTGAGAATAAATTCAAGTAAGTTCTATGTACTGAAGGACTTTCTGGGCTAGGTAACTTTCCTGCAAGATTTTAGAATTAAATTTGGAGGGAAGGTGTGTGTGGCTTGAAGCTGTGGTTGTGTCTGTAGTGTACAGTAATGCTGTAAACCTTCCACTACAATGATTACTTCTTCTTCAGGAAAGTTTGTTGCTCTTGGTTGGGGAAAAAAAGAGACACAGTTCCATGGATCAGAAGGGAAACAGGCAGCACATCGCAAACAGACGGTATGATGCTGGGGTTCTTTTGTGTCAAGCACATGCTGTCTCTGTGAGAACATGTGTAAAGAGAGTTTCTGTTATTCCTGGGGTGCCAGTTTCCCAAGACCTTTCTGGCAGTTCTCTTCATAGGCTGCTTCTGTTTCTGTGTTATCTGAAATCCTGCCTTTTTATCCTCCTCCTAAATCAAGAAAGCAGCTGGCAGTACTTAATACTTTTCGTACAGAACTCAAAGCAAGATTTGCAAGTGCTAGTGCTTGCAGAGGTGAACCCTCCCTTAAATCAGCATGATCAGTTTTGCTGAATGTGCGCTGCATACTGAAGTTTTTGCACGAGCAAGAGAAATAGCATGCAGTGTGGCTGAAAAGAGCAGAAATAACAGTAGATTGAACTCCCAGAAGGCCGGAGAAGAATTTGGGCTACCTGAGCATCACCCGTGAGGCAGCTCCTTCACATTTTAGCTCTGTGCTCCTTTGTCGGACACTTCCTTGTTTGAGTCTTGTTTTTTCTACTTTTTGTTTTGTGAAAAGTCAGGCAGCTAAAAACAGATTTTTCTTTTTGTGTTTAAGTTACAGAATTAAAACTGTTCAGTTAAATCAGTCACTGCTGAAACATCACAGGCTACAGTGCAGACATGAAACGTGGCCTCTTCCAGCTTTACTGTTGGGACAGGCAGGACAAAGCTTGTCTGGACAAGGGAAAATATGCCTCGTTGGACAAAATTAAAGCTTTTGAATAGTTGCCTCTTTATGTGTATTCTACTGAAATTTCTTCTTGTGTTCTGTGAAGAACCTGTTTGCCTTAAAGATCACTACTTCTCATTCCAGCTTCTGTCTGCCATACTGATTGCCTGGATGGCATGCCTTTCTCTTTCCAAGGGGTTGTGACAGTAATGAACAGATATGTAATGAGCAGCATCAGTAATGAACAAATCTTGATTCTTATGTCCAGCTTATTCTCAGCTGGTCTATAAGTAAAGACCCTGGTGGAGGGGAGGGATAGTGTGTGATTATGTGAAGAGACAGTCATACGCACTTGCAGGAAAAACAGATTGAAGTATTTCAGTTTAAATTCTAGTATTTCCTAAAGTAACATTTTGAATAATGAATTTTTAACTTTGTAGCCTTGACACTTTTTAACAGATTGCTTCCATGCCAAGGCTCTTCAAAGAGCAGTCTGTTTAGACAAAGGCAGCATTTGCCTTCCAGAGCTTTGATGCAACTTTCTTTATGTGACTTCAGGAAGTGTTGCCGACCTCAGCCTGGGACGATGGGAGGCCTCGGGTGACGTGGAGGGGAGACGGGCAGTTTGTTGCAGTGAGTGCTGTCTGTCCAGAGACAGGTATGGGACCAAACTTCTTTGGAATACCAGCATGTGTGAGGGGCTTCTCAAGCAGAATTTAGGCAAGGCAAGAACTGGCTGGTGTTTGTGGTCTCTTGGCCAGTTAAAGCAAGGGTGAGTTGAGCTAGTTAATTGCTCTTTTCACTGTTCTGATGTTCTCAGAGGCCTCTTATAGACATGATGTTTCGAACACTTTCTTTGTGGTTTGCTTTTCAGTTCAGTGAGATGCCAGGAGAGGATACTACTGTGTAGATACTGCCTGAACTGCTTCTTTCACCAGTGTTAAATTTCTGCTCAAGCTTTAAGCAGTATCTGATAGGCTCTCAGTGCCAAATGGATGAATATGTTTAGGGTGGTACATCCACTGTCCCTCATACTAGCAGTTTAGCATTGCACACTGTTTTTTTAAATACTGGTAAATACTTTTCCCTTGGTTTGGCCCTAAAGCCAAAGGGGTGATGAGCACATGCCTTTGTTGTAAGACTGTCACTGATCTCTTCCATGATAAATACTACATTTTGAAAGCTTAAATGTATTGGTCAACGCATTGAACTGCACTGCTCTTCCACAGGTTTGGGCTTTTACCTTCAGTACTTCAGATTAGGGAGGATCTTGAATGTATACGAAGATTTTAACATTTCCATGGCAAAAACATTTATTTTAACATTTCTGTGGAGGAAACTGGTATGACTGAACTAGATCAGACTGAAATTCCTAACTCGTTTCCTTTAGTCACTCAGTTACTATGGGAGAACTGCCTGAGACAGAATTCTTAGCCCTCAAGGGATACAAGAGAAATCTCCTTTTTATTCACGTGCATCAAAATTTGCTCTTCTGCCCCCATAAAATTAGGAAATTTTCTTTCCAGTGTTTTCCTAGAGCTTTGTCTCATTGCTCTCTCAACCTGTAGGCGCTCGGAAGGTCAGGGTGTGGAACAGAGAGCTTGTGCTGCAGTCAACAAGTGAGCCTGTCTCAGGATTACAACAAGCACTGTCCTGGAAGTGAGTAATAAAGCAGTCTGCACGGTGGCAGCAGTGTTGCTTTTTATTCCCTGGTAACAATTGATCAATTGCTGATCAATTGATTGATCAGCATCAATTTCATTTCTTCTGTGTTTGTTGATTTTTTCCAAACCTTAAAGAAAGCCACCTTCTGATTCAGCATGAGGAACAGTGGCCCCTTAATCCTTGAAAAGTC
>NW_020955345.1:545476-660663 GCF_003031625.1 Empidonax traillii | reverse complement strand
CCTTGAAAAGTCTGATACTTGCATTCATCATCATGGCTAGGCTTCGCGAACGAAGATTTGAGAGGGGCTCTACCCACGCTTGCTACAAGCACGCTGATGGCTAAAAAGGCCAATGCGAGACAGACAAGTCCGGTTGCAGAACGTACAGCAGAAAGACTCTCCAGGTGATATCGACAAGACGCGATTCTTTCTGCGTTGTCTTTTCTCCTCGAGAGTGATCCTGCGTGTGTTCTCGAAAGCAGCAGCAGCATTAGCATTATAGATGGTGTGGATACTTGCATTACATGTGGGAAGAAAGGCTAGATTGTCCCCATAGTGTCATTGTCAAGTGGGTTGGGACTCAACTGTATAAATAAGAATATTACAGGTCCCATTGCCAGTGCTGACATTTAATTGCTCCCCTGGGGATGTCATGAGCTCTGGAAGATGTCTCTGCTGGACCTATGACTTTGTCTGCTCAGTGCTGAGGAAAACACATCCTCTGCTGCCCCTTTCTTCATGCCGCTGGAGAAAATGTGAAATGATTGGTGTTTAAATGACAGCTAGTGACTGTGTGAGCAATAACTTTTCATTTGACTCTTTTTTTAAGGCCTTCTGGAAACCTGATAGCATCTACACAAGAAAAACCCAACAGACAGGATGTTGTTTTTTTGGAGAAAAATGGACTTCTCCATGGCGAATTCACCCTCCCATTCCAGAAAGGACAGGTCAAAGTAAGTTCTGTATCTGGGCTTCTTTGATGAGAGTGTAGTGGAGAGGAGGACTAGATCTTTTGCAGATACCAGGAGGAAGTTTTTAACTTAACACTTAGTGCCTGTCTTAATGGAAGAAGTGATCTGAAAGGATAACACTGAAGAAGCCTGTGGAGAAGATGCAATGTCCTCTGCAAGCTCATAGTAGAGACATGTAGTACAGAGTGACTGTAGCACTGGGGTGCTGCTGGGCCCCGTATCCTTTCTGTCAGGCAAATGATTCATAGGTGCTATTCATCATGCCAGCTGAGTGAGGTCAAAGACATTATCCCAAGGAAGAGAAGTGAGAAGCTACTGCTAGGATGTTACTTCAGCTTCTGCCTTTGGATGTTGAGAGGTCTTTTGGCAGATGCTTCCTTAGTGCCAAGGAAAGCAAAGAGAACACTGCTGTCATGTTTGTGGCCTCTTCAACTGTGGAACTCCCTTGCTCCAGCTATTGGGAGCTTTGCAATACAGGAGGGCTGTGTTTGTCTGTTAACCTGTGCACCTTACATTATTGAAGATAAGGAACAACTCCTGGTCTTGCAAACAAGTTCGGAGCAACAATATCAGTAAGAGCCGTGTTTGTGTCTGCAGGTTAATGAACTGCTTTGGAATGCGGATTCTACGGTCCTGGCTGTCTGGCTGGAAGACGTCAAGGTGGAAAACTCTAGCGCAAGTACTTATGGTGAGAGCAGTATGTGATACTCTGGCTCTTACACTTGCCTGCAAGTGTGGTCAGCAGTGGGTACTTTTCTGCAAATTAGGAGACACTGAGGAGGCTCACCAATGGCTTAGAGACCGCAGTGCTGGTGTCATGGTTTAACCCCAGCCAGCAGCCAAGCCCTACACAGTCACTCTCCAACCTCCCCACCAGCACCATGGGTTGAGATGAAGACAGTTTAATAGGGACAACAAAAGCTGTGCACGCCAGAAAAGCGACGCAGGGAATTAATCCACTGCTTCCTATGGGCAGGCAGGTGTTCAGCCATCCCCAAGAGAGCACAGCCCCATCACTTGCAATGGTTATGTGGGAAGGCAGACACCATCATTCCAAACATTTCCCCTTTCTTATTCTCCCTATTTTATATACTGAGCATGGTGCCATGTGGTCTGGAATATCCCTTTGGTCAGTTTGGGTCACCTGTCCCAGCTGTGTCTCCTCCCAGGCAACCCCAACTTCCTCACCAGTGTGGCAGTACGAGAAGCGGGGAAGGCCTTGGCTCTGTGTAAGCCCTGCTCAGCAATAACAAAAACATCTCTATATTATCAACCATGTGTTCAGCACTAATCCAAAATACAGCCCCATACTAGACACTGTGAAGAAAATTAGCTCTACCCCAGCCAAAACCGGCACAGTTGGTCAGGAAGAACTGGTAGTTCAGCCTGACCTTGAAGCATCTTCCAGGCTGCTGTAACTGGAAGTGGTATAAATGGAATGCTACAGGTGTGAACCCTTCATGGAACAAGGCTACCTTGTCACAAGGTACCTCAATGAATTCCAAGATTGACTCTTCTGCACAGAGTCTGTTGTTTTCTTGTGCTGGGTGTTTGTGATACAGCTCATGGACTGAAGGCCAGAACTGTTATTTTCATTGCATATAACCCACCCCTAGAAGAGCAGTGGTGGTGGGGAGGAAGGGTTTGGGCTGGAGTACTAGTCTGTTGTAACTGTTTTTCTTACAGTTCAGCTGTGGACCACAGGGAACTACCACTGGTACCTGAAGCAAAGTCTACATTTTGGTAGCTTGGAGGAAGATCAGTTGGTGTCACTGCTGTGGGACCGAGAGAACCTGTATAGACTGCACATACTCTGCCAGGGCTGGCGTTACCTCTCCTACGACTGGCACTGGGCCACGGACCATGGGACAGGGGAGAACGGTCAGCATGTGGCAAATGTGGCTGTCATAGATGGAGGTAAGCAGTGGGACAGGTTTGCAGCTCTAGAGTTAGAAGAGGTAATGTAGCCTTTTGTATGCAGGCTGGATGGGATTATGGCTCTTCTACTGTTGTTTCTGTAAGGCTGTTACCGAGAGGGTCCATGTAATTGGTGGAAGCCTCAAAAGTGGGTCACTGAAGTTAACTACTAAGAGCACAGCAAATATTTTCCTGCAACATTATTCCTACTACCAGTAAAGAACCCAACAAGAGCCTCACTAACATTTGGAGTGGGGTGCAGCTTGGATTTTCTTCTCTTTTTTTTTTTTTTTACAGATAAAGTGCTTGTCACAGTGTTCCAGCATGCTGTGGTGCCTCCCCCCATGTGTACCTATGAGCTCCAGCTCCAACAGGCAGTTAATCAGGTTGCATTTCACACAGATCTCAATCATAGTGGGGACATGGCTGTCCTGGATGCTGATAACAGGATCTCTGTGTACAGATATGGTGAGAGCATGTTGCACAGCCTTGTTAAAAGAAATCCTGTGTTCCTGAGAGCAGTACCCTGAGGAACTAGTAGGGTGGTGGTCACTCAAACCTTTAGTAGTTAGGAACGAGACAGGTTTGGTTTAATTGTGGGTTCAAGCTCTGCTCTCATTTCCAGTAGTTTAGGTGACACAGAAGCATTTTGGTGGTGCACTGACTTTGTGAGAAGACAGTGTTCAGTACTTGTTTGCTGGTAATATCCTCCTAACTAGCTTCAGCTTGAGTGCAGCACACAGTATCTTGGGTAATTTGTTCTGATGGCATGTTGCTGATTGGCACTGGAGATGTCTGAGAATCTATCTGGGGCACCCAGCACTTTCCAGAGTCCTACATACAATGTGCTGTGAGGAAACAGGCTGTTACTGCTGTCCCTGTTTTGTACAGTAACATTGCAAGGTAACTGTCTGCTCCAGCATGAGTCTTAATGAGAATTATGTGTTGGCTGTAGAAGTAGAAATGGATTTTCTGACTTCTTTAATGGTTTGATATAGTTTGATCTACTTTTTTATAAGACTGAAGCTGAAAGGGGCTCTCTTGAGAGGATCTCCAAAGTCTGCCTTGTTCTGCTTTGTGTTTGCTAGGGCAGAGTCCGGTGAATGACCCTACTGTCAAGTTAGGAGCTGTGGGTGGAAATGGATTTAAAGCAGCTGTGGAAACACCATACCTGGATAAAACCTACAGGTAATACAGAACTAATACAGCTGTAGTGTCAAGAAGAACGTTGTGCCTACCTGGATGCTTTAGAGGTCACAGCTTGACACAGTTGACACTGTGGCTGCAACTAGTGCTGGGAAGTGCCCTTGACTGAGGTCCCTGTCTAGTGGAAGCAGTGACTCTCAGTGACAGTCCTGAGATAGCCTTTCCTGTGCCTAGTGCTGCATTTGGTCTCTGGAAGCAGAAGCATAAAGGAATGTCTGTGCAGTGCCCTGGCCCATGATCATGGCACACTGAGCAACTGAGTTGCTTGCATGGCAGAGACACTGACAAGGTTAAAAATCCCACCCTGCTCTTCATTTGTTCCTTGAGGCAGTTGGCGTGGAAGCAGTACTATCTCAGGAAAGCAAAAGGGGCTTTCTAGTTCTCATCCTTTACCTCCAGCCCAGCCTGTGGCAGGATTTATGCCTTGAGTGTCTGTGTTTCTGCACTAGAGCCCTCCCAGCCATGCTGTGTGTCTGAGCAGCCAGGCTTGCTGTGCCTAGGAAGACCTTTGTGTCTCCAGTGAGGTGGCTTACTGAAATCAAGTTCCGTTTGCTTCCCAATCTCTCTTCTTTTGTGACAGAGTTGATGTGGGCCGTGACAACAGTGAACTGATGGATCCCCTGGGGCTCCGATTTCTCACCTGGCTGCCAGACAGCAGCTTCCTGGTGGTTGGTCGAGGTCATGGTGCTGCTCAGTCTGTCCTTCACCATCTGACTGCAGTGCCTCACGTGGCTGGAGCTGAGGAACAGTGCCTGAATTTACGGTACTAGAGATCTGTCAGCTGTGGCTGAAGTCTCAGAACACCTCTGGACAGTCTCTTACTAGACTGCAGCCTGGAGGCTGTGGGTTGGGGAATGTGACTCTCTTCCTGCAGGAGAACCAAACAGCTCATTAAGCTGCCCACTGGTCAGCACTTGCACGTAGTCCTAATGCCTACACCCAGCCTAGCAGCAGTGTGCATGCTGACATGCCTGTGTCAGTACAGAATAGCTCTGTTCTCTTGAATTCCAGGCCCTCAGGGCAGGAGGATGGGACATGACACTGAATTCCCCCATTCTGCTCTTTGCCCACCATTATCAAGGTCCAGAAGGGTACTGCTAGCTGTTGTAAGTGCTTTTCTCCTCCTCCTCACCTGCTGGTTTTGTGGGGCCAGCTGAATTAAAACCGGATCACAAAAAAAAAAGCCACTTGGGGTACCAAAATACCCTTCACAGAGAGATCTGGAGAGGGCTGCTTTCTGCAGCACGCACACATCAAAGACAGGCTGATTTACATACGAACCGTAGAACAGAACAAAAGAAGTGTGGGTTTCAAAATGCTGCAGGCAAGCTGACAGTATCCAGCTCAGTTAGCCAAATGCCTGTTGGCTGGAGTTGCTGGTGCTCTGTGGTGCCATTGTCAGCTGACACGGGCATGAAAAGACTGAAGAAGATCCTTACTTGAACAAAATATCTGTCCATGCTGGAAATATGCATCTTTCCATCTGGCCAAAAGAAAGGTGGGATATAGGTTTTAAGTGTATCTCCTGTAACTGATGTTCTGTGTTTTCCTCTGTCTTGCTTCAGGTTGTCTACACCTGTAGATGGAGAGGTGATCAGCCTGTGCTGCAGCCCAGTGACCAAAACTGTAGCTCTGCAGTTAGCTGATAGACAGATCCTAAAATACCTGTGGGGTAAGCTGGGCCCTGTTAAAGTACCTGGTCTTAGTTGTAGTTATTACAGATTTCTTAGAAGGTTTAATGAGACGATTTGACATTCAGGGACTTGAATGACTCTTGCTGGGTAGTTGGTGCTGCCTTTCATGCTCCCTCTGCTCCCATAAATGGGCTGAAATGAGTGATTTGTGTGAGAAAGCAATTAACATTGTTAATTTTTTAAATGTATATATGTATTTATGTATGTGTGTATGTGTTTATGTATCTATACACATACACATATATATATATGCACACACACAAAGTTCAGTGCTGACTGACTGCCACATCCTTGGTATTTCTCTCTGGTGGAATAAAGGTGCTACTGAGTCCCAGAAGTTAATGCCTTCATGTCTCCTGAGTCCTGGACTTCTGTGTCGGCATTCCTCCCCTCTTCAGATAGTGTAGCTTATTCCCAGCTCTGATTTTCTTGTGCCATGTAGTTTTAATGTCTGAATTTTTGATTGGCTGGAAAACAATTTGATCTTCCTTTCTTCTCAGAGGCTTCTACTCCTGTCCTTGAGCCCTGGCGGACGAGCAGTGGCTCTGCTGTCCAGTTCCCCTATCCTTGTGTGCAGACTTCTATCACAAGGATCAGTGGTGAAGTAAGTGAGACTGTGAGCAGATTAAATTCCCTACTCGGTTGTTCTCTGTGTCAAAAGTGCACCATGATCCCCTGCACAGGGTCCAGTGATACTTCTTTATGGCATTTCTCATAAGGCCCTGTGCAGACCTGAGAGCATATCTTTCCTTGCCTTCCAAAGCATTTCTGATGGATTGCAGTTAACACCCAGTCACCCCAATCTATGACTATAATGAAGAATGTCATTAAAGAACAAGACATTTCAGATTGAAAATTTCCAGCAGTCGCAAAGTCGCTGCCGTGCCCTTTTTGAAAGGAGTATTTTGCTCTGTTTTATATGAACTTGACCTGTTAGCAAATACGGCTGCACTGAGTTCCTCAGATGTCCTACTGCTGGTGTTTCCTGTTGGTGATGGTTTCTTGATAGCTGCAGCAGCTTTAAGAATGAATACCTGTTTTGCTGATAGTTTCAGGGTTTCTTAACTTCAGCGTGCATCCCAGTGAATGCTGTATGAAACTGCTTTGCCATACTCTGCTGTTTTTCCTCTGGTATTTTGGACCCAAGTGCTGCTGAACAGAAAAACATAAATTTCTGGTGTGGTTTCTGCTTCTGTTTTATGACTGTACAATTACAGGGTAGGCCAATCTGGATTTCCAGCCAAAACATCTGTTTAAAGATGTTTGAGCCCTCCTGGAATAGAGGTTGCATGAATTCCTGTGCAGCTTCTCTAAGTAATCCATAAGGTACTTGTTACCTAATTATAAGGTTCTTCAATCCAGTGCTTGTCAGTTTTGTAAAATACTGGAGGTTGTGATGCTGATAGGTCATAGTTGTCATCCTTTTTATTTACAGGAGGTGATCCTGGGCCTCACAGATCGATGCCGGTTTTTTGTTAATGATGTTGAGGTACCAAAGTTTTTATTCCTCGTTGCATCCCCTTTTCCTCTGCCAAAGGCAGCTTTTCTGTTCTGGTCTATACAGTGATAAACTTCACTTTTTTTCTACAGGTTGCTTCCAACATCACCTCATTCACAACATACAATGAGTTTTTGTTGGTGACAACCAACTCCCACACCTGCCAGTGCTTCTGCTTAAAGAACTTATCAGTGAAAGGTAAATGTCAGCACTGTTTGCCTGCTGCTGGTAGCTTGTGGCCACTGTCTAGGAAGACAAGATGTTTCCATTTTTCATATCCAAACCTGCTGTACTTGGGACCCTCAAAGGAACTGCTTAAGATACTAGAGTAAGAGAGTTGCTTTTAGAAATCTATCAGAGAGCAAGAAGCGTAGGCAACTGACTTTATATATCACATGCTTCTCACAAGCAGCAGTATTTGTTCTGTAGTTGTTGTCCCTTCACTGTTTTCAAAAGGTTAGCCCTGCATTCGCTCCTTCCCCTCCATGTCCAAAAAAATAACGGTCTGTGTGCTATCTGTGGGTGTGTGGTAGGAAGGGATTACGGTAGAAAGAGTTTCTGGTGATACCTGGCTGAGATATGAGAAGTATGATGGCCTTGGTAAAGGCAGGATGACAACTTAATAGTGCTTTACACCTTTCTGTGCTTCTCTCATCTGCTCTGTTGAGCTTTGTGATCCTGTTGTATAGAGGACATAGCTCTGCTTTGTGTACAGAGGACATAGCTCTGCAGCAGGGGTTTGCGCTGAGAGATTTCCATCCTGTCAGGAATTGTTGATCACTGGTGTATTGTTGACTCAGTCAGTCCAGTACAAACTTATTGGGCTGCACAGCAGGGCCGTACTGGGGCGCTGTGCTGCAGTGTGCCATGTGTGCTGATGAATATGTTGTCTTAGCCCTTCAGGCTGGCCTGAGCGGTGCTGCTGCACCCAACAGCGAGACCCTGCGCAAGGTGGAGCGAGGCTCACGCATCGTCACCGTCGTTCCCCAGGACACGAAGGTTGTGCTGCAGGTCAGTGCTCTGCCCGTGTCTGCTGTCAGGGTGTGTAGGGGGCCGTCTCAGTGGGCAGCACCTGGCTGCCATCATGCAAACAGCCCCGTAGTGCTGCAGCACAGGCGGCCGGGTATGGACAGAACTGGGAAGGATGATTCAAATCCAGAATGGCTAAGGGAGTGTAGTGCTGCATGTTGTGGCTTCTCACTGTGAATCTCAGACTCACTTCCTAGCACTTGCTAGCAGCCCTCCATTAGCCTTGGCACTAAGGTTGTCTGAAGTGCTGAGCTCACTCTTCAGAACCAGCAGAGATTTACAGAATGGAGGAAGATGTCACTTGAGAGGCATCACTGGAGGTGTGGAGCCCAACATCCTCCCCGGAGCAGGGCTAACCTGAATAACCTGATGAGATTGCTCTGGGTCTTGCCTGGTTGAGAGGAGTCGAGCCTCCTGAGGAAGGAATGTTTCTAAACTGAGAATAATTCAGATATTTTTCCACAGTCACTGAAATTGCATATCGTTTGAAGTGAACAAACAGGCCCATGCACCTGCAAGTAGCAGACAGGCCTAGAAAATTGGCCAGTCCTCACTTTACCTACAATGTAGTCAGAGTAACTACAAATAAGTAATTGTGTGGTTCTTGTGTTACAGATGCCAAGAGGGAATCTGGAGACTGTTCACCACCGAGCTCTGGTTCTTGCCCAGATTCGGAAGTGGCTAGACAGGTAAATGGCACTGGTGTGTTCGGGTCTTCTCTCCCCTGGTCTGAGTTGTTAGAGGCTGACTGACCTGGAAAAGAGAGAGAGGCTAAACTCAGGGGAATTGACCTTGTTAGAGGGAACGTAGCTGTTTCTGGGGCTACCAGCTACAAGTCCATCTTTCAGCAGTGCCACGTCCTTCTGTCTTCACCACTGAAGGTCTTATTACATGTGCTGAGATTGTGTGGGTGGGAGAAATCTTCATCTGCTTCATTCTCCAGACTTTTCAATCACTTCATGATGAAGCTGGCTGGTTTCCATTTTTTACTTAATTCACTTGCACTGAAATTTTCTGAAACAGAAATTGATCCATGAGGTTAAAATGTAGCACTCTCTTTTTACGAGGACAAAATAATGGAAGTTCTGTATTGCCTCATCCACCTGGCATGCTTGTGTGTCCCGGTGCAAGGGCTGGCAGTGAACTGTGGTGACCTTGCACATTTTTTCAGGAGGGCAATCTACCCAACTTATTGCATGGGCTGTTCTCCTCCCACTGGTTCTGCACTTAGCTCTAGTCAGTTGCCTTTATTTGCGGATATTGCGTCTTATCCACTGTGTAAACTGTCCAACTTGACTCATTCCTCTAGACTTATGTTCAGGGAAGCTTTTCAGTGTATGAGGAAGCTGCGAATCAACCTCAATCTTCTCTACGACCACAATCCCAAGGCAAGTATGCCCAGTTCTATTGTGATGTTTGCCATGCTAATCTGCCCTGGAATCCATCGCCGTTGAACACAGGGTTCAAAATAGTAGGTGGTGCTTTCAGCAGACATGGCTGCTCTGCACCGCTCTGCACTGTGACATCATCATGCAGGCAGATTAGATTTAGCATTTCCTTCACCCTGTACTTTCAGAGAAAGTCTCTGAATTTGTTCTTGTACTTAATGTGCCAAGAATATTCAGAGTAACAGTGGTAATACTCTTGTTCGTTTCAGGTATTTCTGGAAAACACAGAAACCTTTATCAGGCAAATAGATTCTGTGAACTATATCAACTTATTTTTCACAGAACTGAAGTGAGTATAATTCTGCAAATGGAACATGCATGTAGTCAGTGGTGGTACATAATTTTGTCAAAATACTGGCAGGTCTTCAGTGTGGGTGCACAGAGTCAGAAATCTGGCATGTTGAGTCATAAAGGCCCAAGTAAACTCAGTAGTTTCAGAGTCAGTCTGCCTTGTTGGGAATTCCAGCTTGCAGGCAGCCATTAGATTTTTGCAGCAAGGAATTAATACCCTGCACGACTCCTTTGACTTGTCTTCTGGTTTGCTGCACAGCAGTAAACGAGAACAGAGAAAGTTTTGTTCCCACATAAAGAGGAGCAAGATGGCACTGTTTATCTAGAGCCTGAGGCCAAGATGCTTGCTTGGATTCCCAAATCAGGTCCCCTGACTTCTTTCTTAAAGGCTGAGTGATGAAACTCTTAAGGCATTGGTAGCTTCAGGACTTCTGAAGCTTGCTGAAGGAAGTAATTGTTTAGGAGCTGGAGCTATCACTTCACTGTTCCAGTTTATTTTCAGTTTTGACCGGACCAGAAATAATAGCAAATGTCTTATTTTTCAGAAGTGCTCAGTGGATAAATCCATACTGGATTTAGTACAAGACAGCAGTATCTTGGAAACCTTGCCTTCTGTTTTTTGGGTTTTTTTTTTTCCGTGCAACTGAAGTAGTTTTCTGACTATTTATTGTAGGTTTTTTATGCCTCTCTTGGCTGACAATCAATTGGGACTGATAAGAGATTTTGGAGAGCTTTCTGGTAGCGTGACAGGCTGTGTGTCAGTACAGCATGACATAGCTATTTTGTTGATTAGTAATTTGCTACATGCATTTGTGTTTCTTAATGTTACTGTCTTTGTTCTGGATTTTCTGATGGACACTGCTGTTATTCATGTCATGTGTTTTTATTTAGAGAAGAAGATTTCACAAAGAGCATGTACCCATCTCTGAATGGTAGCAGTAATGCCCAACCACGCCAGCATTCTGATCAGAAGAAAGTTAACCTCATATGTGATGTGATGAGGGTTGCCATGGAACACATTGACCCTCAAAAGTGAGCACTTTCTTCTTGTAGGTGAAGGGAACCATTAGGGAGATTTCTATTAAGTCACTGGCAGAAAGCAAAGCTGTCTTTGACATCAGTTATTTTGCTTCAGGTTGTCTGAGGTGAGCTTGTGGTTCACAAAACTAAGGTGTACCATACCTTCCTTCTGCGGAGGATGCTGTCCTGGAAACCACAACATCTGATAATTCCACAGACAGCAAAGCAGCATTTTACTACCAGAATTAAAATAATAGATGCAGGATGCTTATAAGGGTTCAAGAAGTACAATCTGTTTAGGATCAGTGTGGTATGGGGATGGAGAGACCATGAGCAAGATTGTCATATCAGTGTGTTGCTGACTGTTTGAACAGCTGACCCTTTGCAAAGATCTCAGCTGTTCCATTTGAGACTGAATTGTTTTGTAGATCATCAGCTTCACATTTCTGAATTACTAGCTTTTTTGGTAGCCATCCTCCTTGGATGAACCAACACTGGACAAGGATAAAGGGTGGGAAAATGGGATAATAACAGTGTTTAGTGAAATGGTTTTAAGCTATGGGCAGCTCACATGTTAAACAGTGGATAGAGGAGCAACAGGGGGTGAGTTGCGGCTGAGCCCAGAGAATTTAGACACTTATCAGCAAACTGTTTCAGAAAACAAAGCATCTCCTTATCTGTAAAGCTGTTTTGAAATAGTAACTCTGAAATGTATGAAGGTAAAAATAACATCCTAGAAAGCTTTCATTTTATAAAAAAGGCTATTTTCATGCCAAGTTTCCTTTTGAAAACTGTGTCCAGCTATGTGAACTTTCAGAGAGAGGTGTGTTCTCTTCCTTATGCTGGCTGGCATGGTAAGGAAGTTCATTCTACTCAAAACAGACCTCTAGCATTGTGACATGTGTGAGGAGTCATGCTGAGTAGAAAAGCCTCTCTAGTATATTCTGTTCTTTTCCCATGTTTCCTACCTTCCTTTAGAAAGATCAACATGCCTGAGAAGTTTCTTTTCAATGGCTTTTTTTATTTTTACTAAAATGTAAATTAGAACTTGCAAAAACCATGCTAAAAAAGGAATAAGCAGCGTTTGCCTTCTCGCTTTTTCATTCACTGGTTCCCTTTTTTTCAGATACTGCTTATCAATACTGACAGCACATGTAAAGAAAAGTCCTCCAGAACTGGAAATTGCTCTCCAGAAGGTTCATGATCTTCGAGGTATTGTGTCAAGAACTCAAAAGTTTTGAAAATGGGTGGTTTGCAGCAGCTTTCTGTTAAGGGAACCTCCCTCTCCAACCATCCAAGTGCCACTCTGGCAGTCACACTCGCACTACCTGAGCTGGGACTGAAGCCCCTTCACAGCTACCCACCCCCACACACAGTCAGACCAGGTTTCCTTACAACCCCAGGTGTCCCACGGCAGAGTCTCAGATCCTTAAAATAATTTAATCTTGGTGCAATAGCTTAATAACAACAGCTCAAGCTGGTGCCTCTGAGAAGGGACCCTGAACAAAGGACCCCTCGGCCTACAAGAGCTTTCATAGCCTCACAGTCTGTCTCCACAAAAGTCTAGTAGTCCTCAGTTCCTGCTGAGCCAAGTGTCCGGTCTTGTGGCAGGGCCACAGGTCCCCAAGCCCAAAGGGTTGGCAGTTCATGGCCCCCAAAGCTGCAGCTTCCACTGCAGCTGCACATGGAGCTGCCTGCACTGAATGTATTCCTCAATGTTTTCACTTGTTAGCATGGCTCACCCAGAAAATTATTTTCAGGTGACTGCTTATGGAGTCAGCCAGAAAACAAAGGTACTTGAAACTTCTGTGTGTTTAGGTACAGCAGCATATCAGCTAAGATATGCTCCTGTACATGCCTTCAGCTCATCCTTTTATCTGGGTTTGTCAGCAGTTATTCCAGAGTTGGACCTGGTCTTGGTTTCCAGTTGGAACTCCAGTTCTCCAAGGATGGGATAGGGAGTTCCTATGCTGGGTCCTAGTGTCTCAAGCTGGCAAACCTTTATTTTATGGTGATGCTTCTAACTTGTCACAGTTGCGCACTTAAGAATTTACTGTGCTTGGGATGTTCTTGAACTTGCCCAGGAAAGGCAGAGTAACCTCTTCTGCAAGACAGAACAAGCTGTTAGTTTGAGGGTCCCTTTCTGAGGTCAGGGTTGTGCTTGAGGATGCATCCTTCCCTCACATCAGGGTTCCACTGCTGGTGGTGTAACAGATCATGTCATAGCTTCTTTATCTTGTTTCAGAAAGCTTTACTCCAGATATCAAAGCTGTGAGTGCAGAAGAAGCACTGAAGTACCTGCTTTTCCTTGTGGATGTCAACGAATTGTATGAGTATTCCTTGGGGACGTATGACTTCGATTTAGTCATCATGGTGGCAGAGAAGTCTCAAAAGGTCTTTGCTTATAGTTCCAGCCAAGGAACTATTTGTTTGCTTTCTCAAAGGTTCTCTGGAGTCTGCAGATGAGACTGCATATTCTTTTAATAACGGCTCTCAACCCAGGCAGGATTCCAGTTGCTCAGAAGTCCTGTGTGTGCTTGGGATGGTGCTGGAAAGGTGTCACATCTGTGCATCCCTTAGTACTTCTTGAGCACAGCTTTGGAAACTTGCTTGTGCTCAAGGTGAAATGGTATTGCTCTAAAACAGTGGGGCAAAATACCTCTGAGGGAGGGAGGGACTGGTGTCTGCAGTGTTGTGACTGCAGGCCTTCCATTCCCAGCTCTGTACTCTTGCCATTCTTGCTTATTTGGTGGTGCTTATGATAGCAGTGTGTATCTTTACGCAGGTTTAATGTGAAATTTCTGAGTGGAAATGCCCATCAGGATCTTCAGAGTTTCCTAATGTTGCAATAAAGCTTGCTGTCCATCAGTTAGAACACCCTATTCATGTAAATGGGTTTCATGACCTTTGGTGTGGGGGACATTGATCAGCTTTATGGCGGCAAATTTATACATGATAATATCTAATAGAAACTAATATCTGATATGACATAACAGCCTTGAAATTTAAGTGTCACCAGCCTTTAGATGCTGCCAAAGTCTATGTGGGAGCCAGGTAATTTAAGTTAATCATTCCTGACAAGAGTGCATATACAGAATTGATCTCTGAAATTACTTACATTTGGAAAGAAAAAAAAAAAAAGCCTTTTTAGGGTATTACGTATTTTCAAATATGGGACTCTTTCTTGGTGAAAATGGGGACAAATAAGGATTTTAGCAGATTAGCTCAACTGCAGTTTTTACTGTTTTTTGCAGGACCCAAAAGAATACTTGCCCTTCTTAAATACCCTCCGGAAAATGGAAACCAATTATCAGCGATACACAATAGACAGACACTTGAAGAGATACACAAAAGCTCTTGGGCACCTCAGCAAATGTGGTAGGTGCCCTAAGGAGAATTTCTGCAGTGTAACATTTTAATTTTGGAGAGCCTTTTGGGTAAAATAGCTGAAGAAAGAGAAGGATTGCACAAGGTCATCTTCCCTCCTGGTAATGCATGGTGAACTTCTACTGCATGCTTTTTGAAGGGTAGCTTGGTGCAGGGAGTGATCATGAAGCACAAGTTTTGTTTTGTTCCTGCTTAAGTGACTTGTGCCCAGTTGGTATCTCTGGCAAAAGTGGAGCAAACCTCAAGGAAGTGAACGGCCTGATTTTACAGTAGTAGAACAGGTGCACCTCTAGTTGCTCTTTGATGTTATGAACCCAGACTGTCTGGGAGCTGTGAGGGCTGTGTGCTTTCTCTTTCATTTTTATGAAAAGTACATTATTTCTGCAGGTCCTGAACACTTCTCTGAATTTCTGAACTTGGTGAAGGATCAGAATCTGTACGGTGAGGCGTTGAAGCTGTACCCCTCTAGCACTCAGGAGTACAAGGTGTGTAAGGATATGACACTGCAGTGTCCAAGCTTGTCAGTCTCCCTCAAGCATGTCCTCAGCACTTTGCATGAGGGCAGGAATGAAACAGCAGCTGCTTGTGTTCAGGTTCTGTGGGTCATTGCTGTTCCAGTGTTGTCTGAGACGCTCCTCTGAGATGACAGCAGGAGTGACTATTAGGACTAACCCTATGGGGCCTGGTCACTGAAGGACTGGCTGTTATTTCTTTGGTCTCGTGACCCAGAGAGCACCTGGAATTCCTGTTTCTTGTGCTGCACTATCTTGTGGTGTGCTGACAGACGTCCATAACCACAGAAAGACTTCCTCCTATCTTGACCTCTGTCTGGCTTGCAGATTGTATGGAGAAACTTTGTTATCCTTAAACTGTTCTGAAAAGTGCTGTAGAGCTTGGGACACTTGCAGTTGTGCTGTTTCCTTCTATGCAGTGTCCCTTGTCGGTTTCAATATTGAAGAACTTTAGCTTGCCCAAGGCTGAGATAAAACATAAATGCATTTAATATAATTTAATTTAGATATTGTAAAAACACAACACACAAGCCTTTGTGAAAGGAGTAGATTGAATAAGAGGGGAAATAGAGAAACTTGGTCTATTTGCAACACAGTGAAAGCAGAAAGAACTCTTTACTCATGAGGGAGGTCTGTTCCTGAATGATTCACTGGGAGTCTTCTATTATTCCTCTCATGGCCTTCCAGTCAAATCTGCCTGTCCTTTCTTCATGGAGATAGTGAGCTTCAAATAGCCTGTGCCTAGAACTGCGGGGCTTGCTTGTTCCCTTGTGCCAGTGTGTGCCTCCTGAAGTAAGTTGGTTCAGAGAGACATTCTAACAAAAACTGCTCATGTGAGTGGGGAAGAAGGGTCTGATTTCCTGCAGTATCAGTTTACTCAGCCTTTGGTTTGGAGAATTAGGTACCTCCCCGTGTCACTTGCTTTGGCCCTGTGAAATGTCTGCATATGCTGATCATCAGCCTTTGGCTTGATAAGAAGTTTGAAATGAGGTAGAAACATTTTGCCTGGAAGCCCCTTGGAGAAGGGGGTAGTAGGCTTTTGTTGATGGGCCCTTAATATTTACTAATGGAGGACTGCTACTGGCTTTACAGCTAACTTTTTATTTTTCTTCTTGCAGGATATCAGCGATGCATATGGGGAGTACTTGATTCAGAAGCAGCTGTGTGAACAGGCTGCACTGATATTTGCTCGTGCTGGCATCTTTGCGAAAGCACTCGATGCTTTTCAGAGCAGTGGCAGCTGGCAGCAGGCCCTGTGCATGGC
Source organism: Empidonax traillii (assembly GCF_003031625.1). Classification (NCBI taxonomy): domain Eukaryota; kingdom Metazoa; phylum Chordata; class Aves; order Passeriformes; family Tyrannidae; genus Empidonax; species Empidonax traillii. The sequence goes on along the minus strand of NW_020955345.1, from coordinate 644,666 downwards.
ATCACGGCTTGGCTACACAAAGGATGAGCTGTCCGGTCTGGCACGGAGCATGGCAGGTAGGCCTTGAGGAGGTGGAAGTGTACAGAGCAGAAGTGGCTGTTGTTATTTATGGTTCATTTAATTTTTTTCTAAAATTCAGTGAATTTGAGTCTTCAGTATTCAGCAGCATATTCCTTAAATGAGAGCAAAGATCCCAAGGGTTTGTGCAATCACCTTTGTTTCTCAAAGGAACCAAAATGTGTTGGAGCTGTGTTGGTAGGCACCCAGGAGTTGCCAAGCTCGCTGTGGCCTTGGCTGCCCCGTGCTGACTTCTTGCGTTGTTTCCTTGCAACTGGTTGTTAAACTGCTCTTCCATATTGCCTTAGGGTTAACCTCGGGGAATAGACATGCTCTGAAGTGTCTGACATTCCTGAGGCCTCTGGACATCATTGATGCAAGTCCTGTGCCTAATCACAGCTCTTCAAATCTACTGCATAATTCAGAGCTGCATTTTAATGTTTTCCCCTTAAAGCCTGCTAGCAGTTAGGACCACCTAGTACATGTAAAGCTGTGTGCTGTTCTGATGCAGGAGAAAAAGGTAGCTGGTCGCAGAATCTGTGCTCACTAGTGCATCTCAGACTGCATGTGTGAGATGTGTTGTGGACCTGGCATATATTGCAGCGAGAGAAATGTCCTGGCTTCAGCCTTTCCCAGAGGTCCAGTCTATGAAAGGCGCACTTAACACAGTGGGAATATGGATTCTAGAAGTGTAGTCTTCCACACTTGGATACTGCCATATTTGCTTTTTCTGAATCCTTCATGTCCTTTATCTCTTTCATACTTTTTTCTGGTGCCCTTCTTAAATTACAGCTGTAATTTAGCAGTTGAGTGTGTGTGTGTGAGCAGATAGGAAGTGCTTCACTGAGTGGGATTTTCCTCTACTTTGTAGTTTTGTGGCACAAAATCCAGCCCTGAAAAGCTGAAACTCTCACCTTGTCTTGTAGGAAAACTAGTTGAACAGAGAAGGCATGCAGAGGCAGCCATACTCCTGGAACAGTACGCTCAGGTAACGTATCACCCTCGTGTCTGTGCCCCGGTAATACCCTCTGTCAGGTAGATACACCGTCCATGTTTTGTCTGTTCTCCTGCACCATATGTGGCTCCATGTACGCTGACAGCAAAACAGTCTGTGCCATGGGCTCCCCTGGGGAGGGCAGAGCAGGACCGGGTGACGCAGTGAGCAGGGTGGGGATAAATGCTGTGTCCCTGAATTTTTCCACTCACAAAGCTGCCCATGCTTTGGTATGGAAACCTTTTGTCTCAGAAAGCTGAAGCGTGAGGGCTGGAGTAAGGAAGACAGAGTTCTAGAGGGTTTTCCCCTTATTGTGGTAGAAGTAACATAGTTTTGGTGGGTTTGTGGTTTTTGTTTGTTTATTTGGCTTTTTTATATCAACACTTCAAGTACCTGGCACACTAGTGTTTTCCTGTCTTGACTGTGACACTGCTGCACAGAAATATGCATCTGAATAGCTGCTACCTGAATGTGTATTACTAACATCAGTGGCAGCCCATGGTTGCTCTTTCCTTCTAGGACTATGAAGAGGCTGTTCTCCTGCTCTTAGAAGGGGCTCTTTGGGAAGATGCTTTAAGGCTGGTAAGACATTTCAGAGCACAAGAACAAGAATTCTTGTGGAAAGGAAGTACTTGTTTAGAGTGCAAGAACAAAGGGATATCATCTGGGTTAGATCCTCAAATAATACATTCTTTCCTTTCCCTAATCCAGATTCACAAGTATGGTAGACTGGATATCTTGGAGACCAACTTCAAACCTGCTATTCTGGAAGGTGAATCTGCAAGAATCTGATCTTTGTGCTATAGAGGCTAAAGAAGGTCTTTACTGGATCTGAGAGAAGTCACAGCACTCCAGTACTGGAAGCTTTGCTTCCACCTGACTAATGCATCTCAAGTTAGCTGCCTTTGGCTCTACTCAATGTATCTCGAAGCCCTGCAGTGCCATGGGCTCTCTTTAGCTTAGTCAGGCTCCTTTTAAGCTTTTCCAGAGCTCACAGTCACAAACTGCAAAGGTGTGTGTGTCTGCATGTCCATGAACTAGCAGGACAGTCCTGATTCCAGAGCACATGTGGCAGCAGAGCTATGAACTAGGAAAGTAGCTGGCTGTCCTATAAGTTTTGAGTAGTTCTGTGGAAAAAAAGTACTTGATAGCTGTAGTATCCTATCTAGGAAGGACGTTTTGTTACCATTATTCGTTGTTCTTCTCATGTTATGGACTTTATTAGTTGAAGAATTTTTTTTTTTCTTTAGTTTAAATCTCTAGATTAATGGAAACAGACTTAGCCACAGAACTTTCTGGTCTTCGTGTAACAGAAACAAGACTCTTCTTCTAGAAAACACTTGTCTGGCAGGTTAATTCACTCCACATCCAGTTGTATCTTATTTGGTGGTCTGTATTATAAGCTTTGAATTTCCTTCTACTTGAGTCCTTTTGTGTGCTCTGTACCTGACTTCTGAGCTTGTTGAGGACTGTGCTTTTCTGTTTCTCTTGCACAAACGTTGATGTTCCAATTTTCTTCACGAACAGCTCAGAAAAGTCAGCTGATCTTCCTAGATTCTCAGAAAACAGCATTTCTCCGTTATAAGAGTCGCCTGCAAGTGGTCCGAGAGATGAAGGAGAAGGCCTGTGAGAGCCTGCAGGGTTGGTATTGAAGTGCATATGACTTTATCCTGCATAAGTAACAGCGATCATCTGTTTCTTTGTGGTTTCCTTCTGGCAGAGCTCTGCTCTCCCCCAGCTGCAGTGCCATCTACAGCAGTAGAACAGCACTCTCCTCACGCCCTGCTCATACCATACTTGGAGCGTGGTTGTTTTGCCTTCCTTATTCTGTATTTTCAGCACTATCTTGAGTTCACGGGAACACAAGCAGAATGCAGCGCTGTCTCCACAGTGCCATCTTGGCTGGGTGAGACAGTGCTCTGCGTATCCTTTCTGCTGAGTACTTGTAGCCATATTCACCTGCCAGCTCACACAGGCTCAGGGAATTTTTCTGAAAGCAGAATGCTTTGTCCTGGTCCAGATCTGCTGCACTGAGATTGCCATCCTTCTGATTCTACTGTTCGGTATCACTATCCCCCCCAGGGAAGAGGAGCGGTGTTCTCACAATTGCTGTTCCTTCTCGTGTGCTGGCTGAGTGGGACTGAGAGCCATAATGCTCCAGGGCACCAGCAGGTGGAATGAATCTGCCCAGCAAACTACGTTGACCACACAGGGAGAAAACTTGAAATAAATCTGATCTTTTTCCATACTGTGACAATTGTTACCATGTTTTGCAGATTATGAAGTGCCAAATTGCCCAGAATTGGAGCTTTTTTCTGAAACCAGCAGTGTTGTGACAGCCAGTGACACGAACAGCAAATATTCACACAGCAATTCAAGGATATCAGCGTAGGTATCTGGCCTCGAAATTAGGCAGTGTCTGTTCTAGCATCAGCATCTGGGAGGTCAGCTTGCTCATGCTTAGCATGCTGCTCCTTGCAGCTGTGTGTGCCTTGAAACTGCTTTAATTACAGGGATTTCATAGTTATTTTAACTCGTATTGGAAAGGAAAGAGCAGAAAATGCCAGAAGCTACTAGTGCAACTGAGTGCCCAGCAGAGGAGCTGTGAACACAGACTCTGGGCAGGATCCGGCTCTGTGGGTGTTGGGCACGTTGCCAGAATAGCTGGCTGTAGAAAGCTTGACAGAGAATACAGGCAGAGCCTCTCAAACATTAACAGCTTGTGTGCATGGCTTGTGTTCTTTGTCCCTGGTTCTGCACTTGGTGTGTGGGGGCTGCTGCTAAATCTCATACCAAGGTCTTCCCACAGTGGGTGTCTGCGTTGTTTTTGAGTGCTCTTAAGAATATGAGCGGCTGGGTGGGGTGGGGGGTGTTACAGACTGGTGTAGTCTGTGAGACCACTTCTGAATTCCCAGTTGAAATGTGGAAAAATACAGTTGTGGGAAAACTGTAGGCTTTTTAGGCCACTTTTTTTGTTGTTGGCCAGATGTAAAAAGAAAGAGCATGCAGCCTTAGTATGCAGCACACCTGCACCAGAGAGTGCTGATCACTTGGGAACATTGTGCAGCTAAGTCTGGCCTATGAATTAAGTTGCTTTCCTGTGACAATGGGTACGAGGCTCTGGATACAGCAAAAATTAAAATGTGCACACACAAGCACTGACCCTGGCACCAGTGCTTCAAGTGGAGCTCATCTTGCCTGATAGCGACTACTGCTTTGTGCTTAGAGCCATGCTTTAAGCTTGCTGGAACACAGAGCAGTCTTTTTTTGTAGCAGACACAGTTTGACTCCTGTCTGGTGTTCCAGACCACAAAGGCTACTGGTTGAGTAGCACTGAAAACATGGTCACAGTGCTGAAGTTTGCATGCAGTCCCCTGCCACTGTAGAGAGGAAGGACTCGAGTAACACGTTTCATGCACACTGTTGATGTTCCTTCAGACTTACCCTGCTGTAATTGAGTGCACTCCTTTTCAGGCGATCCTCAAAGAACCGGCGCAAGGCTGAGCGGAAGAAATACAGCTTGAAGGAGGGGAGTCCTTTTGAAGATATTGCCCTTCTGGAAGTCCTGGGAGAAAATGTTCGTGCTGTTGAGTCTGTGAAAGGTAGGACACTTGGTGGTCTTAATCCACTCTGCTTTGTGAGGACAGCTGAGGCAGTGTGTCCCCCCTTGTTTTTACTGTATGTGTTGGAAGGAAAAGCTGTCTGCTTTGTACAACCATCTGTGTTGGGCTTTGGTTTAGTTCCTCTGTCTCTGTGGTTGGAATACCATGCAATAGTGTGAGCTCCCTGCATTTGAAATTTGGGAGCAGAGAAGCGAGGCCTTGTCAGTTTCGCTACAGGTTTGTCTTTTGTACTGGGGTTCTGTGGGGGCTGGACAGGGACAGAACCAATTCTGAGTTGCCACTGTCCTTTCTATGCACTGATAGCAAAGAAAAGCAGCTGTTTATTTAGCATACCTGGGTTAATTGCTATTGCTTGTGCTTCTCTTCCCTCTTGCAGGAGATATACACATCCTTCTAAAGCAGCTTGTGCTCTTTGGTTACGATGAACAAGCTGGGGCACTGCAGCAAGTCCTGGAAGAGGTTTTGCAGCTGATGGAGACCTCACTCCCAGAAATCTGGACTCCAGACCTGCAACAGAGCTCTGTCAACCTGGTCTGTGCTCATCCACAATACCTATCACACCTGCTATACAATACCAAGTGTTTACCAGTATTTTGTATTACTCAGCAAAGAGCCCAGAATCCTTCTCTGGCTTTCAAAATCTGGTTTGCTTTTTTTTTTTTTTTTTTTTTCTATAGAGGTTCAGTAGACATTCTGTGCAGTACCTGTCAAGTCAATACACTCTAGATGTGTACAACAGGTGTAGCCTACTTTGGACATCCTGAGGCTTGTGTTACCTTGTCCTAGTGGTGACTTGTTTTTGTAAGCTTTATTTTAAGACATTTGTAGAACATAGGAATGCTGTTTTCACTTTTAGGCCTAATGGTAGAAGTGTTAGCATAGCTTTTGTGTGTACTAGAGTAGTGGTTGTCCAACCTGGTGTTGTGAAAAGCTACCAGACTAGTCAGTTTAGTCTGAACCAGTATATCATAAGGAGTATATTGCAAAGAGAAGGCTTATGTCAGGTTTTTAAGCTTCAGCTTAATGCAGAATAAGGACATCACTAGGACTGTAGTTAGTTCCCTTCCAGAGTAAAAGTCTTTATTTGTAATAAGTGGATTCTGAGCATTCATGGTGAACACAAGATGTTCCCCAATATCTTCTCCCTAACTGCTGATCAGCAGGACTTGTAAAGACAGATTAACAGTCTTCTATGTGACAGGGAACTGAGACTCCCAAAAGAACTTAAAATATTGATGGTGCTGTAATGAAATTAGTACTGCCAAGTCATGACATTTACAGGGCTGTGAAGAAGTCGATGCTGGGATAAGGGTTCTGTGTCCTTCAGAGCTGTACAAAAGCAGTTTTCTTTCTGCCTCTGTGTTAAGTTTTCTGAGACAGTACTGGACTTGATCAGACATTCCTGTTCACGTTGCACTCTGAGGTCTCCTGCAGGCAGGTGCTTCTGGTTTTGGACAGTAACAGCAGAATTTCCTTTGAGAGTATTCCTGCTCTTAGCCTTGCTTTGTTCAGGTTGGAACATGGCTATTGCTTCTTACTACAGGTCCTGGGACCCAATTCAACTGCAAACAGCATTATGGCTGCCTACCAGCAGAAGAGGACGATGCCTCCTGTTGTACAAGGTTAGTTGAGGCTCTGAGTTAGGCGTGGATGTGAAATGTCAGGTTAGTGGGCTTTGAGGCTCTCCAGTCATTGCTACCTGTCAACAGTTGTACCAGATATTCAGCAGTAGGCGTTTCTTGCTTTCCTTTATGGTGTACTGTCCTGCCTCATGGCAAGTGAGCAGCCACCTTAACAAGGCTTATTTACTCCAAATTCCTGTGCTAAAACTGTCTGTTGTGCTCCTGTCTTCCTGTGTGTGTAATGTCAGTCTGTTGTAAGGGAATTGAAAATCTGATTTCTTAAGGAACGTGTTAGATAATTCTTCTTGTAAGTTACCTGCTTAATTTTTTTTATCTGGCTTTGGCAGTCAGGGTCTTGACCAGGGCAGGCTACAGTCTGTCGTGTCACTTTGCCATCTTGAAGTTCTTGCAGTTAATGCAAAATTAGGGCTGAGAGACTTAGCAAGGGCTTGTCCCAACTGCCCTGTCTTCCCTGTTTCCCACTTTCCTACAGTCTCTTTCCCTGGTAGTCCTGGAATTGTCTGGGAAAATCCTCTGATGAACCTCTGTATGTGACTTGCCTATTGCCACTTGCCAGGGCTGGCTCCAGAAAAAGCCTTGTGGCTCTTACTCACGCTGAACAGAGCAAGCTGGCTGTTGTGTGTGATTGCCCAGTGACAGGAGAATTAATGTAGTTCTGATTTGTGACACTGCTCGTTGCCTCCTCTTTCTGAACAGTAACAGCAACTGAGAGGGGATTTGATTTTTTTGTGTAAGCAGTTCTCCTGGAGGCACTCCTCTGTGCAGGCTGGTGATCAGTCACTAAAGAGAAATGATAGATATTGAGAGATTTCTCAGTGTCCTTTGATGCAAAGAAAAGTGAACTAAGTAGTTGACAGCTCTTGAAGAAATTGTATTGCTGTTACTCCGTTCTGACACTTGTTCCATTTGCCTTTCAGATCCAGACGTCTTTACTCCACCAAAATTCAATAAAAATCTACAGTGGAAACTGCATCTTCTGCAGTAACTGAAAGCCAAGGAATCCCTGTAACTTTTCATATAATTTCATTATATCTTTACAGAAACTGTTGTTGTTCTGTCTTGTTCTTAGTGCTGTGCAAGTGAAGAGTCCCTCCACCTGATGCAGCTGTAACTGTGACCTCTGTGGTGTCACACTCATGGGGACAGCCACACACGTCTCACTACAGAGATGGTTTGTGAGGCTGGGGAGCAAATGGGTGTGCAGCTCTGAGTGCTGCTGGCTGAATCCATCATCTCCCACCACTGTTCCCTCCCTTCTGGATGAAGCAGTCCCACCAGTATTGAATGGTTTGTTTCTCTGCCATCACTCCCTCCCATGGACAGTACATGCCTTGATGGCAGGCCACATTTTAAGCACTTCAGCCTGCTTTAGGTCTCACCAGGAAGTCTGTACCGATAGCAAACTGTTGCAGTTCCTAACCAAATTAACTGTGTGTTCTCTGCTGCAGTTGCATGTTGCCAATACCAGTTTTATACCACTATTGCTTTGTTACATCAGAGTGAACCCCGCAGTGCCAACAGCCATTGCTGTCCTGAAACTGCCTGTTCACACCAGGGAGATCTTAGGCAGAGGAAAATATGAATAAAAGGGCAGAAGGTGTCAGTGTCATGCTGTGATGGGTGATACTACCTCATAATTACCTAACTAATTATCTGAATTTAAAGAAGATGGACTAATGCTGCTCTGTGGCACTGACAGATCAGCAGCTGTACCCTGATCATGCTGTGCACTGTTGCAGAACTGTGTCATCTGGAAATTGGTCTCATACCTCAGAGTTAGGTTTCACCCAAGAATACTTCTGTAATCTGATGCAAGAAGTTCTGGGAGCAGAGGAAGAGGGCAAGGCTGGAAACCCTTTCAGTGGTAGCAGCCCCCTCTCCGTTAATTTTGGCCCAGCAGCTGCTGTGTTCAATGCAGGCTGTTTCAGGTGCTATGGAAAAATACCAGCAAAACCAAGGCACTTCCTCTCTGCTGGAGGTATTTAATGACAAAGCAGTGACCTGTGTTCTTACTGCATGGCATCAGCACATCTCAGTCTGCAGATCAGTGTTTTTGTGCCTTACAACTGGACAGCCATTTGGTCTTGTGCCCTGTGTTGTGCCAGCCTGGGCTCGTTGGAGTGGAATGGGAAAACAGGCCTTTGTCAGGGCAAATCTGAGTGCCTCATTTCAGCTCTTCTGAGTTATGTGGCCTATCTGGATAGTGTGGGGATGACTTTAGTAACTTAACAAGATAACATGTGATGTCCAAACTAGCATAATGTCAGTGATGCTACACGTAACATAACCTTCAAGGATGGGGAGCCACATACAAAGACCTGAGGTTTTTCCATAAGAGTACATGGATAAATAGCACTGGTGGGCAACAAGGACATCAGAAATTCTTCAGACTTCATCTCATCGTCTCTCTCCTTGTCAGTAATTGGACACTGACACCACAACAGTATGGCATGGTCCTCTGGCTGAATCTTCATCTGCAAAATACACTCCAAAGTATTTTGGGCACAGTTTTAGTCCACCACTGCCATGTCGTACTGGCTGATGAGTGTTAAAGTTACATTGCTATTCTGAAGCTCTCTTCCAACAAAGATGTCTTTTTGGTTGCTCTCAGTCTCCTGTATGGCCTTACCAGCTGCACGAGAGGATGGAGGAAGGCCACAGATCCCCTGCAAAGCCACGCAAAGTAACCTGTGCCAATGTGTATGAATGCTGCTTTCGTTTCCCTCATGGCCTTGAGGCTGTCCTTTGCCGGAAAACACAGGCTGACCCTTATGGTTTCAGATGCATTTAACTGGGAATCTTGTGGCTTTCCCTTCTGGCCTGTGTCTGCCATGAGGAAGATCATGGTTCTCCAGCATTTGCAACTGGTCTTGGTCCAGAATAGTTCCTGTTGCAAAGCATCAGCACTACTTCATCTCTGGGGCCAGCTGAAGCCCTGGTTTGTATAATGAGTGAATCCACAGACTGGCAGAGCTTTTGTCATTGTTTCTTACTCTCTTTAAGTTTTCTAAGTTTGCTTTCTAAATTAAGGCATATTATTAATAATATCAGCAAAACCTTAAGTGTGACTGGCATTTGAAATTAGGCCAGAGCCAACTCCTCACGCTTTCTGCACCCCATTCTGGTGAAAGATGAATAATGGTTTAAGAAGAGATCTTGCAGAGTGAATTGTAAGAGAACAATAAATTTTTTAAAGATCCAGAAAAGTTGGAAACAGCAAGGTGTTGCAGAATAGTTTTGAAACAAGTAGAGAGATGTCACAAACAGAGATCTTGAATTAGATACTGGACACTGCATTGGGCAACATTCAGTAAGTTTTACTGAAGTTGGCTAAATCAGCTAAAAAAATGTCCTTTAGATGAACTTAGCTCATTATAATGTGAAAGTCACGCCTCTAAAGCTTAGGTTACCCACGTCCAAGTGAAGACCCCTGCCTACTGAACACGCACAATAAATTTGAAATGCTTTGTACCTTTAAATTGAAGCAGGCAAAAGATTGTCCAATAGCTATCGAGTAGACCTTTATTTAGAAACTGGGTAACTACAGACTTCAGTATTTTGAAAATATAAACACACTGCTTGGCTGTAACTGGGTATGCTGCTCTGTGGATTTACCACCCAGCACCCATCTCTGTGCTGGCATGAAACAAACTTGACTCCTTGCACCCCATTTTTGGGGACAGTTCCAAGACAGGAATGTCTTTGTTCTTCTCCAGCAGCAACGAGTTTAATATTTGCCCATCAGAGTCTGTATAGCAACATGCAGCTGCATGGGGGGACGGAAGAACAGGACACCCTCTTCCCACAAAATGTGTTATCAAGAGTTAGGAGCAGCATTTTCCCTGTGTAGCAAAAGCACTGCGGGCCCATTTACTGAAAGCCATCTCACCCAGAAGGCATCTTACTTAACAAGTCAGAGCTGAGCTTAGGATGAAATTGAACGGTACACAGCAGTCCTGGACCCAGAAACAGATTTTTATTAGTACTGCTCTGCTGCCTCTCTGCAAATTCACATCTTGAAAATAATCAAATTATTAGAGGCTTACCAAAATCCTGATCGGGAGAAACAGGGCAGGATTATACCCCACAGTTTCTGTACCAAACTCAACATATGCGGACAAGCAACTGCAAACCTTCATAGTTCATTACTCTGGGGAGCAGAAAAGCTGATTGTTGCCTATTATAAAAATGCTTAAATACACCTTTGTACATGAAAGACATTGTCTGCCCTACTTGGAGCCTGAGCAGTGGCTCTAAGTGCTCAGCTGCACCCTGGTGACGGGCAAGGCCTGCTCCATATCTGAGGGGAAGTTCAGCAGCACCGAAATCAAGCCATTCAGTGGCACAGCAAAGTGTGGATGCTGTAGCTGATGCTCCTTCCCCTACACTGACAGCACATTCTGCCAGCTACACCAGCACCTGCAACATTATAGCTTAGAAGAAAATTCAGTGATAGGCAGCAGACATGTCTAGAAAGACCTCTTAACCTTGTTTCTCTGTGTTCTCAGTAGAAACCTAGATCTGGGCTCAGTTCAGCTTCTGAATTAAAATAAATCCTTTCATCCAAACAAAACACTTCTGTGCTTTTTGGCTCACATACAGGTTCATGTGGCTGTACCACAGCAAAGCTGCAAACACACCTTCAATTTCAGAAATCACTTCATGATTTTATTTGGTTGAAGGAGGGGGGTGTTTTTTTGTCTAAGCTATTACAAAGTTAGTGTGCTGCTGTTTCCAGGCTATCTTTCCCAACAATACATTTGTCATTCCAGTTAACAAACATACATTTCCACTTACATTTCACGGTCTTTGTTATGACCTGAAATCCGAGGGCAGGGTGAGACACCATTTTCTGCAAAGTCATTTTGGCCAATGCGTCCGGATATGTTCCTTTAACTGTGGGATTGTGGACAGCTTTTGTTTACAACAGTGGCATCTGAGGGGCAGTTTGAGAAGTTCAGAGACATCGCCTCTCACCGTCACTTTTCCATTGCTTCTTACCATCTCTGTCACATCTGGGGGAAAGAAAAAGAAAAGGAAACCAGAGGTACTGAGACCACATAGCATCATGAAACACGTGACACTGCAAATCTTTGTGCGGTGCTTTGCATGCACAGCATGTCATTGCTGCATTCTAATTTAAACCAGCCACAAAATGCACTATTACCTAGTGCTACTCCCCAATATCTGAAATCAAATAAAACTTTCACTTACTGCAACAAAATGCATGGCTTGCACATTTGTTTGGAAAAAAATCCCGAAGCCAGAAGCTGCGAGTAGGATTACGTGTTATGAAATACCTTTTCTAATATTACCTTGAGAGTTTAAGAAATAGTCGGTAGTAAAAGAGTTCCAGTGCTTTTTGGTTTTCAGGGCCAGAGAATCAAAATCCTGGCTGATTACATGCAAATGTAGCTGACTGAAAAAGAAGAAAAAAAGATAGATAAGAGAGAAGAATGTTAACGCTCCAAGTTCTTTTGCAGCAGTATCAGTTGCAAACTGATGATTCAGCAGTTTTGTGGGTCAGTCTTGGCCCTCAGTCCCGGGACAGAAGAAACACAGTCTGTTCTGGAAGCACCATCTCCTGCCAAGCATTTCACTTAAACAGTCAAGGTCACTGGTCTTCATAAGTCATGGGCCCCTCATACAATCTACATTCCTGCTAGTTTCCAGAAAGGCAGACAGTAGTTTTAATAAACCAAAGGTTTCAACTCTGTAGAGTAACCAAATGGGACTTGATCGGGGACCAAAAGCTTCATTCAAGAACCAGAGAATAGCTTAGGAGCACTGACTGCAATATCTACAGGCATTTGGATGCTCTGGGATCTGGACTTATTTACACACAAAACTCAAATCCTTGCTTGGTATCAGGCAGGACTTGACAGGCCTGAGAGTCACTCCCTCATGCCACACAGGGATGCCCTCGCACTTGGCACTGGGAGCTGGGTGAGGCATCCCACAACCCCAGCCCTGTGCCAGGGGAACCCAGCAGGCATTTCCCACTGGACCCAAGACACCTGTGTAGCCCATCAGCATCCACCCAGCAGTGTGCAGCACGGGACCTGGGCACCCAGCTGTTTGTGGCGTTCAGGAGGATTAGCTGTTCTCTAGCGATGTCAAATCATGTCACAGACTGAGCCCCACATCTGTGTAAATGGAAGAACAGGGTCTCTAGCTGATGACTCCTCCAGGTCTTACCTCATACTGGGGATGGCATGGTAACCCAGTCTGAACTCCAGGCTCTCTCTGGCAGGGCACTGATCGATCATTTTCTGCCCAACGGTATGCATATGTTCCAGGAGTTCAAGGTGGTCCCTGGTGACTGACTTCAGGCTTGAAATGGGCTCCCAAGGTAAGACAAGCCAATGGTAACGTGCCTTGGGATATTTATCCTTGATGACTACAGTCTTTTCATCTTTGTAAACCTTGCAAAACACCAAGTAACTAGATTACTTTCTCATGAAAGTTAACTATATTATTCCTGTATGCACGATATTTAGCGGCTTTTGAGATGTTACCCAAAGAGAACTTTTGCTGGAACTAAGTTGCTCCAGGATAAGCGCCCTCTTCCATAATATGCACTATGGAGAGGTGTTGCAGCATGCCTCTTCATATACTTTATAAAAGGAAAAAGCTTTCTATTCTTACATTTTATACTTATATTTTGGGTCAAAAAAGCACTTTTTGGCAAGTGCTGTATGAAATTCCACTTGAGGGATGAAAATTAAGCTTCATGTTTAAAAAGTAAGCAAGAATTTCCATAATGCTATTCCCTAGAGACAGACTCATTTAAAAGTGCAGGCAATTCTAGGACAATGAGCATTCAGTTCTACAGCTGTAGGCAGTTCAACACTCCAGACTTGAATGGGGGGGAAAAAAAAATCAATCAAGAAATAAGGCCTTCTGATAAGTTATCAGCTAAGTGAGCAACTGGATCACAGGTTGGGCACCAAGAGTTACAATGAGTGCAGTGACATCAGGGTTCCACAGGGTTCCATTTTAGGCCCTGTGCTCTTCAACATTTTTATAAATTACTTGGGTGCAGGACTTGAAGGAATACTAAGTAAGTTTGCTGATGACACTAAACTGGGAGAAGCTGTCAGCTCCCTCCAGGGCACAGAGACCCTGCCAAGAGACCCTGACAAATTCAGAGAGATGGGCAATCACCAACTGTATGAAGTTTAACAAGGGCAAGTGCTGGATTCTGCACCTGGGACAGATAACCCTGGTTATCTGCACAAGGTTAAAAGAAATTACCCAGGAAAATTCCTGTTGGCACAAAAAACTGGGTGAAGGAGAAGCCAGGGGTTAGATCCTGTCCCCTGGCACAAAGGTGTCAAAGTTAAGTTTGCTGGAAACCAGGAAACTGCACTGTGCTTAGAAACAAGGCAATGCTGACTGCAGGAAAACAGGAACCTCCATGACTTGCTTCAAGCCACAACCTCATTTTAGCCACAAACCCAAGCAACTGCATGGCTTGCCTGCTCTTCCACCAATGTTTTTTAAATCTGTTGGCCAAATCTGATAATATAGAGAGCTCAGAGATAAGATAATGACACACTGTAAAATCAGTAATCTGCAATCTGCAAAATCATCCCCAATTAATGTCATTACAGAGAGAGATGCAAGTACAATTCAGGCCTTATGCAGTAAGGGCTGAACTCCCAGATTGTTAAAGTAAACTGCAGGAGTAAGAAAGCAAGCTCATTTAGCTTCGCTAGACAGGAACTACTGTAAAGTGCAGGTGTGCAACCCTCACCTGCAGTGTTGGATCTTCCATGGAGCTTCTTAGACCCTGACTCCAGTGTCCTAAATGCTTCTACAGCACAAAAGGGGAAAGAAAAAGTAAGGCAATTAAGCATCTGATTATATATTTTAAAGGATTCAGTTAAAAACATTCATTAGTATGTAACAGTAAAATAACAGCTAAATGACAGCTGAGTTATTTCCCTTCTATAAAATACCAACACACCTGCTCCACCTGCCCCTGAAAAGCTACTTTTGAAAACTTTTAACAAGATACTGTGAAGCCGAAAAGTTAAAATCTTTCAAATGTTGGAAATTTAACATCATTTAGAGATCTAATTCTCTTTGAATTTAATAGTTTGCACACACACGCCATGGCACGAGGCCCTCTGCTTCAGGGATCGCAAGGGGAACAGGAAGTGCAAAGATCTCAATTAACTGTCCCATTCCACACTGCTCTGCGCAGAACGAAGTGGTTGTGGTGGGTGGCCCTACTCTTAGATGCACTGATTTTTTTGTATTGTGCAGTGGCTTGTTGAGGCAACAAGAAAGGCACAGAAAGATCAAGCCAAAAATAGCAGCTCTCTTCACTTGGTCACTGAACACCTATTGAAGGGGTGCCTCAAGTGCACCTTTTTCAGAACAGATGTTTTATGTGTTCAGATCACTTTACAAGCAATGATGACCCTCATCATGCTTTGTGCAGAGGAAAATGTTCAAACATTATTATAGTGCTGGCAGAGAAACAGTGTGAATCACCTTATCTGCCCGTTCATTCCACAGATCTGGCCCCAGTGTAACCAGCCCAAGTCCACAAATGAGGTAAGTCGTTAAGCCACTGCAACCTGAGTCTGAAATTTTGTCCTGAGGGGTTTCATTTCTGTGCCTTCTCCTCCAGCAACTGCACTAGTTCCAAATGCATTAAGCAGTCTTTTATTTTGCCTGTGTTCACAGGGCTAAAAACTCCCATTCAAGTGATTCTGGCTGGTTACATTCGTTAGTGTAAACATGGTTTTACTGTAACGAATGAACAAAGCAGGAGGGGGAAAAACCCCACGCCATTAAAAGCAAACAAAACAAAAAAGTCTCAAGTTGTTCCATTCTCTGTGTTTGCTTTTAGACAACAAGAGCCAGGACAGTATCCTTGGGTGACTGCAGCTAAATAGTGTTCATGTGGACTGTCCTTGTAGAAGAAACTGCAACAGAAACCAAAGACTAAATCCTCACTTGCTACAAGCGAGCCCCCTCTCACACACCCAACCCTCAGCTCAGGTTAGAATAGGTCCCGAGTAACTGCCTCAGGGGCTGGGTGATGTCAGGAGCACAGTCCTTGCATCAGCATGGATCAGCTTACACGCTCCGTATCCTCTGAGGATCTGTGTTCCTCAAAGACACCCCACCACCACGAGAAACCACAAAAGTAAAAGACCAAAGCCCTCATGGAGGAGACAACACCAGGACAATCAGCACTATAAAATCAGTACTAATACCAATACACCTGCCTTTTTGCTTGAGGTGCCTTCACCTGGAGATACACTGGTAGTGCTTAGCTGGGGATTTGCAGAACTGCCTTGTGCATCCACCACCTCCATTTTCATTGTTTTTCTGGGCACAAGCTCTGCATCATCATTCTCACAGGAGTCCTCATGTGGCCTCTTGCAGGTTTCTGTTCTGTCTTCTGCTTCTGTAACAGTTTTCCCTGACTCTTGCGCAAAGTGCACCGTGTAGGGGTAAAGGTTATTCACAATATACAGAACTTGGCCTGGCTTCATTTGCACCACTTCATCCTTGCCAATATTCACGAGATCAACACTACTTGGGTTGACCCCTATCTTTGGTAGACAGAAAAGGGAAAAAAATAGCAGCAAATGCTGTTTTAAGTGGAATCGCCAGCTTCCACCCCGTTCTCCTGGAATACCACTCCCTATCCCGGAAAGCAAATGCTTTTTTGTATTCTGCCCCCCTGCCCACATCATCCAGCTGTCTGTGGCCAGTCTTACACTCACAGCTGCCAGCACACAGCCTCGGGGGCATCACAGGGAGCCCGCAGGTCTGCAGAGCTGACAACAGAGTTACAGCACCACTCATGCCGCACATCCCACAGCAGCAACGATTTCTGAGCAGTGACAGCGGCTTTAAAAAATTATTTTGGTCCAATCACATGTGGTGTGGGCAACCTACAGCAACTGCCTGATAGATGGATTTTGCCCCACCGTGAGGGTGACCCTAGGAAAACTGGGACTCTCCAGCAAAATGCTTTTGGTTAATGTTTACACATGAAACGGGCCTCGTAAGTGTGAGGGGAGTGGCCTGCACCCATCCAGCTGGTAACATGGGAATGCCTTCAGTGCTGTCTCACACCCATCCTATCCATCCCTGCCCAGAAGTAACCACGTCTTTGGCTCTTATCAGCCATCAAAACAAAAACCTTCCACAACTGTGTGTGGTTCCCCCGACACAAGAATTTCAACCTCAAACGAAGGGGTGCCTCAGCTTGAGAAGTTTAAGGCTCAGGGGGCAGATAAGCAAGTTTAAGGGAAGGACTCCAAAATCTCCCAAATGCAGGACCTGGAAGAACTGATTGAGGATTCACAGCAGCATTCCCTGATGCTGCAAGTCTGTCTGTCTTTAGACTGGAGCATATCTGGAAGGAACAGTGCAGTCTGCCACTGAGGAGCACAAACTGAAAAGGTTTCTTATGAGGAACACTTGCTATGCTCTCCTTTGGTGATAAAACACATCCAGATCCTTCAGACCCAGTAATGAGTGATCAGAATCATCACTCGGAGCATTTGTGGAGTTAAGTACAACAACCATCCCCACAAGCATCATAAAACAACCATCCCCACAAGTATCATAAATATTGTACATCCATGCGCAAAAACATACCTGCTTAACTGTGACATATCCCTTGTTACAATCTGCTTTTAACTGAACTGGCAAAAGAGAAAGAACAAAGTGTCACAAAACAGTGCAAAAAAAAAAAAAACTCTACTGAATCCCCCAGTGCAGAAAATACTCCTCTGTTTGAGGGTCTGCTTCCTTCTGAAGCTGACTGCTGTGAATGTATGCAAAGAGCACTTTTGCCTCATCTCCTCCCAGGGCCACAATTAAAACAGAACCAGCCCATACACTGAGCCACACCACAATCAGCAAAATCACTTCAGAAGAAAGTGGAATGTTTGGAGGTCTTCTACATGTTCTTACCAGCTCTCTGTGACAATAAGTCATGGAGCAGGACTGTGTCCAGGGAAGACGTGCAGTATTTTACAGATCACAGGTACTTTCATATATTCTCCCAAAGCATGTTATTTTATGTATAGAATAACAAGGCATACTGAAAATCAGCTGGTGGAACAGCAGGGAGAAGTGCCATCCACAAAGCAGAAGTGGAGGCAGCAGAACACAACTGTGGGCCTGGGAACTCATGTTGAGGTTCAGTGCTTTGGTTTATGAAGGTGTATGTCCTGTCATGGGGTGTCTCTGACTTTTTAGGCCCCAGGGGTCTCCCCAGGTGCTGACTGAAAAAGCTTGATGACTCTAAGAACCAGGCAACACTATGGACCACACAGAAGAAGGACGGAAGTTTGGCTGCTGCTGCATGTGGAAAGCAGGATTTGGGCTAAGCCCCCTTACCTTGCTGCCGTGAGCACCTCTTATCTGTTATCCCAGTCTCTGGGCCACGCCCAATCACCACTGCTTCCAAGTGGGGCAGTTTCACTCGCTGACTGCATTTCTCCTTCCCCACGAGCCAGCACACGAGCATTGCTGTGCTACAGAGCAAAACAAACAGCGTGTAACCAACACACCACTTCCCTAGAGGCCACCTTCCCATGGAGCAGGGGCCGGGAATTCTGCTGCCAGCCCACCCATTAGCTGAGCCAGTTCTGCTAACTGGGTTCATGTTTCTGAAAGTCCAGGCAAAGCATGGCATTAACACTCACATAACCTAAGAGCAGGTTGCTGCTGAAAGGACAGTGCTGTTTTCCTTCCTATGTTACCACCATACCTTCTTAAAACCCTGGATCCATAGACCATAGGAAAAATGAATTGGATTGATGGTTCCATCCGACAGAAAAGCCTACCTACAAAGGAAGTGATTTGTTTCCCACTGCATCCGAGTTGATCAAAGACAAACTTTACCACTAAAACAGAGTAGCAGACAGAGAGGACGCGATAGCGCGGACAGCTTCATCCAGCAACAGCCAGCACATGGATCATGCTATGAAACCTTCATGTTTACAGTAATTTGACCCTGGACAACAAAAATCCCTCCTCCTCCTCGTCCCCCTGCGCGGTGCTCAGCGCTGAGCGCTCCTCCTCCCAACTCTGTGGTGAGCTGACGCCGGCGGAGAGCAAGGCTCGGTGCCCAGAGCACCACCGGCACCGTCACACACCTCCCACCCCTGCCCATGCCCCTGCCCATCCCCCGGTCCCTTCCCCTTGGCAACCACAGGCCCCGTTTCCATGGCAACTCCGGGGAGCCCCTCCTCGCCCCCTTACCGCGCGCGCGGCGCTCGCGCCGCAGCGGCTCAGCCAATCGGCTGCCGCAGCGCGACTCCCACGTGACCAGGCGGCGCCTGCAGTCGGGGCGCGTGGCGTGGCGCAAGCGCACCGAGCCCGCACGCTTGAGGGGGCGGGGGGTGGGGTGAACGCCGGGGCCTGGCGCAGGCGCACTGGCGCGGAGCGGGCTGGGCCGCCGACAGGCCTGTGCGGCGACGGGGCCAGACCCGTGTAGGGCGGGGGAGAGAAGAGGGCGCGGAGCGGCGCCGTGAGAGCGGCGGCCGGGACAGTGCTGCGTACCCGGTGCCGCCCCGTGCTTGCGTTGAAGAGGGACGGGCCCGGGTGGCGCGCAGGCGCGGCGCGGCGCGGTGCGCGCGCGGGGCAGGGCGGGAGTCACCGCCCGCGCTGGGCGGGGCGGAGCGCTCGCTCCCCGGGGGTGGTGAGGGCGGGCGCTGATTGGCCAGCCGCTCTGCCCTCCCCGGCGGCCATTGGCGGGTCGTCCGCCCAGGCCTGGCGCGTGGCGGGGGCGGGACTTCCGGGGCGGGGCGGGGAGCGGCGGGGCTGCGGGACCGGCCCGAACTTTCCAGAAGAGTCGCGAGCGGCGGCGCCGAGCGGGATCTCCGCCCGCAGCTCCCGCCGGCCCCGCAGCCCCCGCCGCAGCCATGGTGAAGGAGACCACCTACTACGACGTGCTGGGCGTGAAGCCCAACGCGTCCGCCGAGGAGCTGAAGAAGGCCTACCGCAAGCTCGCGCTCAAGTACCACCCGGACAAGAACCCCAACGAGGGCGAGAAGGTCGGGCTGGGCCGGGGCGGGACGGGCCGGGGCGGCGGGAGCGGGGCGGGGGTCCCACCGGGGGAACGCAGGTATCCGAGTGCCCGTGTCTCTCGTGCAGTTCAAGCAGATCTCCCAGGCCTACGAGGTGCTGTCGGACCCGAAGAAGAGGGAGCTCTATGACAAAGGAGGCGAGCAGGCCATCAAAGAGGGCGGCTCCGGCGGCGGCTTCGGGTCTCCCATGGACATATTCGATATGTTCTTCGGCGGCGGGGGGAGGATGCAGAGAGAGAGGCGAGGTGAGGTGCCGGCTGCTCTCCGACACTTTCTCGGCGTGCCCGCGGTGTTAGACAGGATCAGAGTCTCCCAGGAGAGTGCCGTAAGTGTAGGAATTGAAAGAGAGTTAAAGGGAAGTTACGGGCTTAACCTCAAAATCGGAGAGCTGTTGTCTTTTAATGCCTGAGGCTGCAGGAGAGAGAGGACATTTGTTCGTTCGGTGGTAGTTTTCCCGAGTGCAAGCCCAGCTGCCAGTGGGCTGAATAGGAAACATAAGGGTACTGTAGCTTAACGCGATTTGTCAGCCCTGCTACTGTAAGTGTAGGACCTAAACATGAATTTCATGTTTAACTGCAAGAAACTGCATCGAAATAAGGTCTCAGAATTAAATTCAGTCTGTGAAGCCTTTTGTCTTCCTGCACTGTTCAGCTGAGTTAAGTTGAAGCTGCAGGAAAATGCTGCTCAGCAGATAAGCTCCAGATTAATCACACTGGGAAAAATTCTAAACAGGTTAAGAGCAGTGCTGACCCCATCACCTCTTGGTGCGGATCTGGGGACAAAGGGAAGAAAAAAGTGTTTGTATCAAAGTGTTACAGAGTTGTAGCAAAATACTCCTAGTAAGCCAGAGCTAAACTAAGTGTGTAGCAGCTAAAGTTCTAAGGAATTCCTGAGTGCAAAAATGTAATTGCTTAATTCTGTGTCCAGAAAGTCCCCTGATGAGAGAAAAGATGTCTCCCACTTCCTTATAGGACACACGTTCAGTGACCTTGTTAAAACTGAGTCCTTCATTACATAACTTAAATGGCTGAGGTTCTGTATATTTTGTTTCTGTTACTGGTTTTGCTTTCACATAAAGTCTCTTCTAACGGCAAAGCTATTAGAATTGTTTCCCAATTTGAAATCAGATGGGAGGGGGCTGTTGGCTAATGCCAGCAAAACAAGACAAAGCTCTATTGAAACAAAATGTTAAAGTCCAAAGACTTGGTTTACCCTGACTTGAGCATGGAGACATGGGAACTTGGAGACCAAGCTTTCAGACTTAAATATCTGTTTTTCTTTTCCAGGTAAAAACGTGGTCCACCAGCTGTCAGTAAGTTTAGAAGATATGTACAATGGTGCGATGAGGAAACTTGCACTGCAGAAAAACGTTATCTGTGACAAATGTGAAGGTAACTGTGAATCTGAAACTAGACACAAGTTGCTTTTAAAGTTACCGGGTGTTTTTTTTCTGGCATTCCGTAATTGCCTGTCTTCAAATTTCATTCTCAGGTCGTGGTGGCAAGAAAGGTGCGGTAGAATGCTGCCCTAATTGCAGGGGATCAGGCATGCAGATCAGAATTCACCAGATCGGGCCAGGAATGGTGCAGCAAATCCAGTCTGTGTGCATGGAGTGTCAGGGGCATGGAGAGCGCATCAGCCCCAAGGACCGGTGTAAGAGCTGCAATGGCAGGAAAATTGTTAGAGAGAAAAAGATCCTAGAAGTGCACATTGACAAAGGTGAGGTGTCTTAGTAAAACGAGGTATTGAACGTGGATGTACTGGCTGATTTTGCACCTCTAAAACAGGAGCTTTAGAAAATAAGCAGTATTTATTTGATGAGTAATTCTGATGGATACACATACAGTAAAGTTGCCTGTTGCTGCCTTTTTTGAAGTGGGAGACTTTTTTCTACGTAAGGTTCTGTGTTCCCTTCCAAAATCTGTGCCCATAACTGAGAGTGAATTCTAGAACCTGGGTTATTGTAAGAGGTGAATTATTTTTGAGCTCACTGTAAGCACAGTTCATTATCAGGAAGCCTAATCAGGTTTCACTGCCTGTAGGGAAACCCCGCAGACTCCGATCACTTCTGCTGTCTTTCAGTGTGAAGGGGAACCAGGTCTGCTACAGTAACAGGGCGCTGAGACAGTGCTAAGCCTCTTGTGCTTAGAGTTCTGCGGGCTGCACAACCCTGACAGTGCTGCTCAGCGCAGGTGCTCCTTCCCTGCCTGGCAAAATGCAGCTCCACACACAAACCCTCCCAGTGGTGAGTGAACGTGACACTGTGGGGTGGCAAATGCACCTCTGCTGAGGGGGCTGCTCAAAAACTGGTGGGAGAAATCTCTGGAGTAATGCAGCTTGTAAGACAGCAGGCTTACAACACGTGGCTTCTGCAGACTTGCTCCTGATCATCAGCTGTGACTGCTGTATGTGGAAGTATAGCTTGTGCAATGCTGAATTTGTTTTTAACAGGGAAAATCCTACAATAATAGTAAGCATGAGGACTAAGAGGGATATAAAACTGATATTTTTGAACAGGAAAACTTCTGAGAAGAGTGTCTTTTCTTTTCTAGAAAAACAGGCTTATTTAGCACTAGGAAGCTAGAAGTTTTGGTAGACACACTTTTGTGGGGGTGAAAGGAGTGTCTGACATGAGGGTTACAGTCCATTAGAAGTGCTTCTTGCACTTGGCAGACACTGAGATGATGTTTCATAAGGAAATGTGCCACGTATTCCTAAAACTGAAGTAGTTTATTGGTCACTTGCTCTCAAAATGGAGTTTGTATACAGCGTTTCTGTTTTCTTTTTAGTGTCTGTGTCTATAATGAAAATTTTATGGTATTTCCCTTAAAGACTTTTATCTTGGTGGCTGTTTTGCCAGTAAAATTAAGCTTAGTGACCTTCAACCATAATATTGATTCAGATTACCAACACTAAGGTTGGATACGGGAGTGGATTAAAAACAAAAAAGAGAATTCTTCAAGGGAAGATCTGATGTTCTTGTTTGGAGATCCAGAGATTTCTTGATATCAGCTTGTGTCTGTAGAAGTATTTCCTGATGGTGTTTTTCACTTACAAATAAGGAAAATGTTTGTTTTCTGCAATAGGAATGAAGGATGGTCAGAAAATAACATTCCATGGTGAAGGGGACCAAGAGCCAGGTCTGGAGCCCGGGGATATTATTATTGTATTGGATCAAAAAGACCACTCTGTATTTACAAGGTAAAAACTCTTGAATCCTCTTGTGTTAACTTCTGCAGTGCTTGTCCTTGGTTGCCCCTTACCTGGTGCTCAGTGGAGTATCAGTGGATATGATCGTGTGACTGGAACTTGTTTGGGTGGCCAAAGGAGCACCGAGGGGCAGGAATTCTGGTGCAAATAGTCTCAGCCACTTGTGTACTAGTAGCATGAGAGAATTGTTTGTGAGCCTTGGCAGTGTAAGGGGATAGTAGGCAAACAAAACCAGTTATAGTAATTAAGACTTTTCAGATCTTTAATTTTAAGATCTCTTAAAATACTATACTTTGTTTAGTAGATTTGAATATTTGTGACTGTTTCCTTGGTCGCTTTGGGACAGCATTCTGTTACTTAGCTCAGAAAATTACCATTTACTGTAGGCAGCTGTTTATTGCCCGCTTGGCCTCAAGGCATGGAAAAGTTGGACTGTGTTCACATTTGTTTGGGGATCTTACTTACGACAAACTCACTCAGTATAGCCTGCACCCTTCTGATCAAAGGTGGTTTCCCTCACTTCATTTCCTGCCTGAGTGCTGTGGGCAAGGTAATTGGTCTTACCTGTTTTTAATTGTGAATGCAGAAGTGACTCAAGCAGCACTGACCACATCTCAGCTGTTTCACGTTACCCCACAGCACTGCTCAGTGTTGCACACCTCTCTCTTTCAAGTTACTGTTTGTGGAATTGGTCTGTCCAGTGCATTCTGACCCAGTTAAAAGCACTGCTGATCACTTTGCAGAAATGTGTTGAACTTGATGTCATGCTGCCCCTGTTCAGAGCAGTTAAAAGGGAATCAATCAGTTTGGACAGAGCATCTGTTTGTTTCAACACCAACCACTGACCTTGTAAATAGGAACAGTGAGCCAAAGGTTCTTGGGAAACCTGCGGCTGGTCTGCCCAACTATTTTGTATGGTGCTGAGCTCTTGAAGCTGCTGCCAGAATTCTATGCCAAAGAACACTGAGCTCACAGGTTAAGAATCAGTTCTGTTTGCTTTGAATAAGCTTACTCAGCTGATTTTTCTTAACTTCCAGTGAAACCAGACACTGAATCAGATATGCCAAACTGTTCTCATGGTTTCCTGGGACTTGAAGTCAGAATTCTGCTAGATTATTTTTATCCATCTTTCTGCCCACCGTCTTCAGTTCTAGTATCCTTAGATAACCGTTGATATTACTGGTTTTGTGGGGTTATGCTGAGGTCATGCTCTCGCACAAGTGAGATGTTCCTCCTCTCCTGTAAGAGTCTAAAATTAGCTCTTCCTGCAAGTCTCCTTCCAGAGACCTTTCAAAAACAGGGTAAGTGCTGTAAGTTCTTTGAATAGGCTGGACGATTTTGTAGCTTCTGAACATGTAAACACCACTAGCACTGCTGTACTGAAGCCGCAATAAGGCAGTTAAAGGAATTCACACGCTCTATTCCAGATACTTCTTGGAGTTTTCTAAAGGGTACTTGCATCATTACCCAGGGGCCATCACCCTTTCAAACTTCCCTAGTAACAGATCTTCAAGAGTGAGTATAACATATTAACACAGAGCAAGGCAGTGCACTTAAGAAAGTGAAGGCAGGCATTAATTGTTGCAGTGTTTATGAGGCTGAGAGATCATTTTTTTCTTAGAACTGGAAAGGAGCAGTGGAGTGAAACTGGATGCAAGTGAGCCTTGCTATATGTATTTCTTTTCGGTAAACACTTCTACACTTTATTTAGCTTGATGGGATCAGTAATGGCTCTCAGTATGGGTATCATTCCTGTAATTGCTGGCTTGAAATGCTACATCAGTATTTGGTATTCTTTATTTAGGTGCCTGAGCTTCTATTAACAATACATCTTATTGTCATTTCCTAGTTAAATATTGAGGTTGGGTATGATTCTTTTACTGTTTCTGCCTCTCTGTGACTGTTGTTTGATTGGTTCTGCCTTAGACGAGATGAAGATCTTCTTCTGTCTATGGATATTCAACTGGTGGAAGCACTCTGTGGCTTTCAAAAGCCTATAACAACGTTGGATAACAGAACTATTATTATTACCTCCCATCCTGGTAAGAGTTGCTTTACTTTCTGTTGGAAGTCCCAGCACAAGGTGAATGTAAACTGGAAACAGGAAGGGAACAGAAACATCCAGTTTTGATGTACAAGGGATTTGTGCTGGTATCAAGCTGTTTTCCCTAGCCTGTGCAGTACAAATCATGAAATAAAAAAGGATTTTTGGAAAGCAGTCAGCAGTTAGCTTTCTCTTTGCATGACATAGTAACAGACCTTACCTCATGGACATGCTTGTATCCTGAGGATACCTCATGAGAATTGAAGGGCGTGGGTCTCTGAAAGCCACTTTTTCAGCCTTGGAAGTGATGGAACACTTTAAAAATTTGTAAGTATGTTTCCTTTGGGAAGCATAACAAGGTTACAGGATTTAATTTAGTATCAACCTGCTTTCCTACTCAGATCTTACCAGGCATTAAGTCCCTCTTGGAGTACTACATAGTGGTGTAGGTGCCTAACTGCAGTGTAGAAACCTACACAAATATTGAAGGCACTTAAAACTAAAGCTGCTTCTATTGCTTGCGTTGATCCCTTCTTTTTTTTCTTTTTTTTTTTTTTTTGTGATCTTTTTGTTTTGCTTTGTTTTTAGGCCAAGTTGTTGAGCACGGGGCTATTAAGTGTGTGTTGAATGAAGGTATGCCAATTTATCGCAGACCATATGAAAAAGGACGTCTGATCATAGAATTCAGGGTAAGTAGGTCAACTTACTTCCGTGGCATAGTTCAGGCTGAATATCCATCCAAAATTTAACCTCTAAGCATCACCTCAATCAAGAAGAGATGCCAGTAATCAGATTTTTGGTATCTGTTTTTTACAATGGTGAGAACATGTAATCCATCAAACAGAACCACAGTTCAGAACAAAGAGAGAACTTCCTGAACACTCTATGCTGAAAGTACCACAGGAATTTCTCCAGTGACCTTGTGAATTTCCTTTTGTTTCACATATTCTTTAGGAAGGATGGATGAGTAACTTCAACTTCTGTGCTGGAGCAGAAGAGTAGGCTGGAAAATGCTGATTTCTTCGCTGGGGAGAAGCTAATGCTGGGAGCTGTAGCAGCAGGCTCTGTCTGCTATGGCTTAGAAGATATTTAACCATATCTGTAATGTTCACATTTTGTGTTTATATGTACAGATATATAGTTTTATATGTTATTATATGTATTTTGTTTTGTTTCTAGGCTGATTCCAGAGGGCAACCTGAGGCACAATAAATGTATTGGCTGAATTGCCAGAGTTAGAAACTAATTTCATGGAGACATTAAAAAATAGCTCAGTCTTGTTGATAATTTTTTTAAGCTCTGGATTTAAGTCATCTGTGATGATAAATCTGATTTTGGCAGATGTTTGAC
Source organism: Empidonax traillii (assembly GCF_003031625.1). Taxonomy (NCBI): domain Eukaryota; kingdom Metazoa; phylum Chordata; class Aves; order Passeriformes; family Tyrannidae; genus Empidonax; species Empidonax traillii. Next base: position 618,669 of record NW_020955345.1, on the reverse strand, counting down.
CTGTATGTAGCTTTGATGGTAATAGACCCGTTCAGACAAACTTGAGTAACCCCAGTTCTTGATGATTTCAGGTCAACTTCCCGGAGAGTGGCTTCCTGTCCTCAGATAAGCTGTCTTTGCTCGAAAAACTGCTACCTACAAGGCAGGAAATAGAAGAAACTGAGGAGATGGAACAGGTGGATTTAGTGGACTTTGATCCATCTCAAAAGAGAAAACACCACTATAATGGGGAAGTGTATGAAGATGATGAGCATCAGCCTAAAGGTGGTGTTCAATGCCAGACATCGTAAATGGGCCAGTGAATAACTTGTGATGCTTGTTTTGTATGCAGTAGTGGATGAGTGAAGGACTACAGACAGTTCGCCCTCACCTCCTGCTATATGTTGTTCTATCCAGCCATAGTTATTTCTAAAAGCATAAAGAAATAAACTAAGTAATTAAACTGACTTTGCAATTTGTATGAAGCTCCAGGATGCAAGCTCCAATGAAGTTGATTGCACTTCACCCCTGCCTCTTGGTCCAGAAATTCCCTTACCTGCTTGTCTTTTCTTCCAAACCTTGTAATTCCTGTATGTGTGCAATTGCCCAGGCTTAAACTTTAAGAATCTGTGGTGTGCTTTTTAGGAATTCTAGATCTTATACTCTGTGAATAAAGTATGCACAAGTACTTACACTCCATGGTAACATGTAGTTAAGTTTTGTACCAATTAGGATAACAGTGTTTTGGGCTTATACTGTTGTTTGTTAAACGGGCACTGGCTCTAATGCAACCATGTGATCCCTGGAGCTGATGTGGATGTGGTCAGTCTCCACAGGCCCACTAAAGCCATGTGATCCACAAGCTCTCTGAAGCTATTGCGCTTAAGGTCAGACAGTCCCTTCCTGTGCCAGCACTAGTCCTGAGCCCAGAGCTCGATGAGGAGCTTGCTTTGCTTCACCAGTGACACCAGTTTGGCTGCTGTCCTGCACTGCACTGCCTCTAGAGCCAGTGCTTGCTTGGAGCTTCCTTCGCTACTGCCGATTTGTGAAAATCTCTAGGCTTTATCAGCACACATGTGGCTTGGGATCTGTCACACTGCTGCCTTGGTTACTGAAATCAGATATATCCCTCAGTGTGTTATGGAAAGCAGTGCTGACCCTTTTGGTGGGTATATGTGATCCTGCAGAGGAGAGAAGCTTAGTGAATACAACCAACCAATGCATATAGGATGTTCTGAAATTATTGTATTGTGTGCATTATTTTAAGCTGAATCTTGGAAATTCTGTATGAATGTGCTAATTACTGTAGATGAAGCGTTTCCGATATAATTACAAATGGTTCATTGCGTCTTTTCTTAGACCAGATGTTGATTTAAAGACACCACCCCCTTCTTTCTAGACAGCTATTCACAGAAAAAAATCTTAGCAAAAACCTTTCAGAAAATATGCTGAGAAGACAGGTCCAGATTTAACCTCTAGTGTGGTGCTTTAGTCTTCTTCAACCATCTGGCTTGGGACAGAGCTTACGCTTTTCATACTGCTTTGAAGCAAAAGTGTCACAAAGAGAACTCTTGTAAGTAGTTGCTGTGTGACAGTGCATGTGTTGTAACTTGAATATCTGGAAACTCTTAGAAGACAGCTCTAGCTCTCCTAAGTGTCACAGGTTTCATTTTATAAACACAGCTCTCACCAGGGGTTTTGTACCTCAAAGGTAGTTCCCTTTCAGGTATCCACAGAACAGCGATCGCCTGCATGTTTCCCCTACGTTTTGGTTTTCTTTATTCTACTTGGCAGAAATAGAATTCTATAGGCAAAATGTTTTTCCAAATTCTGCTTTGAAAGAGCTCGTCGGTGAGCTGTACAAGTGTGACCAACTGTTCTCTATCTGAGAGATAGTGTGTTTGAGTGAAGGGGAGAAACAAAGTAATCCTTCCTCTGTCTAGGCCTGACTCCTGCACAGCTGTCTGGAGACTTAAACAGCAGTAAAATATACTACTTGTTTTCAGTTCAGTAAGCACCCATGTTTACTTTTTTCCTTAACTACTGGATCAAAACAGTAAGGGCAAACAACACCTGTGCAGTGCCTTGATGATGAGAAGGGGACATTATTTTGTTTCAGATTACTGTATTATTTAAAAAAAAAAAAAAAAAAGTAACATTCCATAGCCTTATTTTCCTAGGAACACTTTTATTTTCCTTTCACCACATCCACAGCAGCACAGTTGAGGTAATGGTCTTGACTTACTTTCCAGACCATGGACGATTCTGTCTCGTGCTTGGTGACACCAGAGGGGCTGGTCCAGGTCTAGATTCCAGGAGGGTGGCTGAGCAGAAGCTGCGTCTGGAAACCTTAGCAGAGCAGTCCAGGGAAAGCTGATACTACTAAAGCAGGAGGGGCAGCAGAAACACCACCAGTGTAGGATTCTGCTTTGAAATGAGCTGGTGACTAACATAAAATCTATGTCCCAAGGAAATAGTGGCAGCAGTAGAGGGAGCTTGTGGCAAAAAGCATTAGTCGATGGCAAGAAGGACCCAGCTCTTAAAAGTTCAAGTACAAGGTGTGGCCTCTCCCAAGCTTCTTTGTCCTCCCATGATACTCTGGGTATCATACAGTTAGAGCAAGCAGCAAAACATGTTCTGTGCCACTGGAAAATGAAACGACAATTTTTCCTGACTTGTTGCTTTATGTGCAATGCAGTTTCCCATTTTGGAAAATGAATGGACAGTTGTAGAAATTGAGGCCACAGTAGCACGAAATAGCTGTTTCCGTGACTACCAGAGTAGTAATCTGACGTGTTGTAATCTGAGTTGATGCTTGCAGTCACTACCAGTGTTTTAACGCCACCAAATTCATATATTCCAACTGGATAGTCTCGTCTATTGTAATTATTCTTTCCACTCTGCACCAGGCATCCGAGACATTTTTTCCCCCAGAAATCTTGCAGCTCCACTGTTGCACAGGTTTGCTGTGAAACAGAACACCCACTGCAGACTCGCTTAAGAGCCCACTCTCATTTTGCTTCTGCTTTCAGAGCCCTTAAACTAACAGGTCCTTTCCTCCCCATAGCTTTGAATACCTGCTACCCAGCAGAGTATTCAAGAAGCTTGCTCAGCCCAGGGGAGTAAACTGAATCATCCCAAATCTGCTGTGAACTTGCAGTGTGATGCAAGGTCAAGCAAGCAAGCAACTTGCCCCTATGACTTCTTCATTGGCTTTATGACTGATTACTGCTCGGGGGATTAGTAAGGCACACTGAGAAGGGAGGTTTGATTTAAGCCAATTTTTTTCCAAAAACACACGAAAACAAAGGAAACAAAACCAAAGAAATGCCAGATCCAGTGTTTTCTTAGGAGGTAAGATGAGTGCTATTATGGTGCTCAAAGAATGGGGGGTTTCAACTACCCTGAAAACTGCTGCCAGGAAAACACAGCTGGACATCATAACACAGGTAGATCCACACCTGAGGTAAATGCTAAGTGCTCTCTGCCATAACAATGGGCACTCCACTAAGAAGTTGATGAAGTGTTGTGGCAGGTGGCTGAATTCCAGGAGACAGTTAATACATTGAGCATTATTAGAGGCACAAAGCAGAGGTAGATAAGTAGGTTCAGAACCCTACCCTCACAATGGATACCACCAAGCGTGAGGCACCTCTGACGTGGTGAGCCACAAAAGCAGGGCTCCAATTCAACCTCCACCATCCAGACCAAAAACAGATATGATACACCTGTTAAAGGCTCTAGATGTCCATGAGCAAGGCCAGCAAGGAGAACTTGGGCCAGCAGCGCATGGTGGTTACCATAAAGAGAAATGCTGAGTGATCGTAGTGGGCGACTCTCTGTCAAGAGGTGCTGGCGCACCCACCTGCCAGCCTGGTAGACAGTCATGGGGAGTTTGCTGCCTCTCGGGGGCTGAGATCCATGATGTTGTCAGGAGGGTACCCCAAACTGTCAAAAGCACAGACTACTACCCGCTATTACTTTTTCTTGTGGTGCAAATGACATCACAAGCCAAAAAATAGGTAGGCTCAAGGAAAACCATAAAGGCCTGGCGAGGCCGATGAGAAACATCGCTGCCCAAGTCATCTTCTCATTTATCCTCCTGGCTAGAGGAATCAGGACAGCCAGAAGCAGATGCATTGTGCACATCAATGCCCTTACATCTGGTGGCATTGAGAAGGCTTTGGTTTTTGTAACAATGGTTGTACTTTAATGATTGTAGCCTGCTCGTGAGAAATGAGATCCACCTGCCTGAATACAGCAAGAGAATCTTTGGCAGCAGGCTGACCAGTTTGGTGAGATATAGGCTTTAAACTGCAGGACTCAGAGTTGGGGACCAAAATGGCAATGCTTTTGCCGTTGCTTCCTCCTGGGAAGTAGGTTATCAGGCAAAAACATCCCCAGCTGGTCAAAGGAGGGGATTGTCCCACTCTGCTCTGACCAGGGGCAGCCTCACCCGGAATATGGTGTGCAGTTTTGGGTGCCACAGCATAGGAAAGGTATTAAGTTACTTGAGAATGTCCAAAGGAGGGCAGTGAAGATGGTGAAGGGTCTTGAGGGTAAGCCATGTGAGGAGTGGCTGACTCACCTCAACATGAGGAACAGGTTGCCCAGGGAGGTGATGGAGTCTCCCTCTCTAAAGACATTCAAAACCCACCTGCTCTAGGTGACCCTGCCTTGGCGGGGGGGGGGGGGGGGAAGACTAAATAATCTCCAGAGGTCCCTTCCAAACCTAAAAATTCTACATTGGTGCACTCCATCCAGGAGATTCATGGAGTGCATCAATGAGAACTTCCTGACCCAAGTGATAGAGGAACATAGGCAGGTGCTCTGTTGGACCTCATACTCAAAAACAAAGGCCTTTTTGGGACTGTCAAGATCAAAGGCAGCCTTGGCTGCAGTAACCATGAGATGTTGGGGTTCGGGATCCTGAGAGAAAGGAAGAGGATAAAAAGCAAGTTTTCAGCTCTGGACTTCAGAAGAGCAGACTTTGGTGTCCCTGTAGATTTGCTTTGGAAGTACCCTGAGGGATAAGGTCTTGGAGTGAAGAAGGGCCCAAGAAAGCTGGTTTAAATTCAAGGCTCACCTCCCCTAGGCTCAAGAGCAGTCCCTTCCAGTGACCAGGAAGTGAGGCAAAAATGGTAGGAGGCCCTCAAAGAATCCCATGTCCCAGAGACCAAGGGGAAAATATGGAGCAAGGATGATGTACCCTTGGTGGAAGAGGATAGGTCAGGGAAGACCTAAGGAAACTGTCCTTGTCCCTAATGAGATGCAGCCACAAGTGCTGTGGGAGTGGCAGATGTCATTGCAAGGCCCCTTTTGACAATCTTTGATTGATCATGGTATCTGGGAGAAATACGCAAAGACTCATGGAAAGTCAATGTCTCCCCTGTCTTTGAGAAGGGTAAGATAGAGAATCCAAGGAACTAACCAAGTCTGTTAGCCTTGCCTTGATCCCTTGGAAGGTAATGGAGCAGCTAACCTGGAAACCATTTCCAGGCACATCAAGAACAAGAAAACCATCCGGTTGTCAGTATGGCTTCACCAAGGGAAAGTCATACTTAACCAAACTGATATATTTTTACAATGAAACAACTGAACTGGTGCATGACAGGAGAGCAGTGGTTGTTGTCCACCTGGACCTCTGTAAGGCCTTTGGCACTGTCTCTCATAAGATCCACACAGAGCAGTTTTGATGTACGGGATAGATGAGCAGTGAGGTGGATTGAAAACTGGCTGAATGTACAGGCCCACAGGGTGGTGACGAGTGCAACGAAGTCGAGTTGGAGGGCAGTGAATAGCAGTGGATCCCAGGGGTCAGTACCGGTACCATTCCTAACATCCTCACTAATAATCTGGACAACTGGACAACTACCCTCAGCAGGTTTGCAGATGACACAAAACTACAGAGGAGTAGCTGATACAAGAGAGGTTTCTGTTGCCATCCAGAGGGAGACTTGGAGAGTTCAGAGAAATGAGCTGACAAGAACCTCAGGAAGTTCAAGGGGAAGCGCAAAGTTCTGCATCTGGGGAGACACAACTCAATGCAACAGCACGTGCCAAGGGGCACTCAGAGGGAAAGCAGCAGAGAAGGATCCTGGGGGTCTTGGTGGACACCAAGGTTATACATGAACCAGTAACGTGCCCTGTTTGGAAAGAAGATGAATGCTGTCCTGGTTGCCAGTAGGTGGAGGGAAGTGATCCTTCCCATCTACTCAGCAATGGCTAGGCCACACCTGGAATGCTGTGTGTGGTTTTGAGTTCCCCAATACAAGAGGGGTGTGGTTGTACTGGAGCGAGTCCAGTAAAGGGTCACAAAGATGCTGAGGGGACTGGACCATCTCTCTTGTGGGGAAAGGCTAAGAGGGCTGGGACTGTTCAGCCTGGAGAAGACTTAAGGGGAATCTCACTGATGTGCAGAAATACCTGAAGGGAGGGAGCAAAGCAGAAGACAGGCTCTGCCTAGCAGTGCCCAGTGACAGGAGGCCATGGGAACAGACTGAAACACAGGAGGTTCCCTCTGAGTATCTGGGAACTCTTTTCACTGGGGGTTACTGGGCACTGGTGGTGGAGTCTCCATCCTTCCAACATCAGATATCCCGTTATTCTGTGAATAAGACTTCCAAGGACATTTAATTTGGGGAGACAGAAAAGGCTTAACTAGCTTCCAACAGCACATGTCTGCTCCCAGACAAGCCAATGCCATTTCCTGCTCAACAAAGGCAGTTGTCAAAATAATTTGTTACTACACAGGGAGAAGTTTTATACCCTAAGGAAAATAAGGAAACTGAAGAGGGCTTCATTACTCTTTTTCACTATAAAAGTTAAAATAAATTTGTTATGGCTCCATCTCTTGTTCCATGAGGAGTCTAAGAATTCCTACAATTCCTACTCTGCCCCCTAACTAAGGCATTTAACCACCTTTCTCCTTAGGATTCACCTAAAGCCTATGCTTTTCTTCCTGATAATGAGATCCAAGTTTGCTCAGCCTGTCTTTCACAAGGCATCATTATCCAGAAGGTCATATTTACAGCTATCCAGTGAACACACAGGAGTCCACAACATCAAGAGGAACTGGAGATGGAGCAACCATGCCTAAGGACTCCCAAAACCCACACAGAAACCAGGCAGAAAGTGAAGAAAAGCTGTTCCCAAAATGCATTTATAGCTGACTTCTGGCATCATCTTTCCTTTAAATCTGCGCAACACCTTTTCCTTCTTTTTGCACAGATCAAACACTAGTCCTGCCAAGGTGACTCACATCAGAGACAGACCCCCCTACTGAGGCTCGTGGTTCAAAACCCTCTGCAAAATGCAGAATCGAGAGATTCATGGGGGCTGACAGGCAGCCCTGGAGGCCACCTGCTCTCTCAGGCTCCATGAGAATTCAGCTGCTTCACAAGACATTCACAGAGAATCCACCACTGCTGTTGAGATCAAGCCTTCGGTTTTCAGGTGGCCTCCCTAAATTTTACTACGGAGGGTTTGATTTTTGTTTCTGGATGTCAAGCTGGTAACAGTATCAGAGCACAACTACAGGAAATAATGCTACATGGTACGACCCACCCCCCCAAACATTTTGCACTCCTCTGTGTATGACGGAACTTGGCATTTCCAAACAAAACAATTCAAGAACAAAGCAAAGCCCACAGGTGAACAATGTTTTCTTTAATATGAGTTAAAGAACTAGATGTTGCCTTGTTCTAGTCTTACAGAGAGGTAAGTGGCGTAACACCTGGCTGGTTGTCCAGAGAGAAAATGTTTTCCTAGATTTAAAAAAATTAACATTTACAGTAAAAAAATTCCATTTTAATAATAAAAAAAAAATTAACACTTTCAAGACTAACACTACGTTTTTGTGCCAACTGTCAGCTATTTTACAAATCACAGCCATAGCCCAGGAAATAAGTTTTATCACTGCCCTTTTGTAAGTACTGGTAAATATCACCTTTTTGTCTTGAGAATTTAATGCAATAAACTGAGACTCTTCAAAGAAAAGCATAAGAAACACCAGAGTGTCTTACATTTTTAAGCTAGAGAATGTATTCCAACCTTTAAACCCTACGGATTCTGACAGTTTCATCTGCTAGAACTACTTCTCTCTTAGAGAACAATGTAGGATACAGTTTTCATTGAGGAGTAGTAGTCCTGTGTAATCTGAAGACAAAATAAACCACAAAAGTTGGATAGTAGTAGAAATATTTTGTCAAGATGTTCTGTACCAAAAGTACTAACTGCCAGTGGAGCTTGTCAGATGTGTCGCTGTCAGCTATTCCTTTCTTTTCAGGCAGGAAAAATAACCACTTCTTGCTATCTGGAAAAAACCTCTAATGATGTATCTAAGTAAGTAAAAAACAACTTGGGAATTAAAAACACCACAGCTCAACAGAGAACTAAACCCTACACTTTAATTAGTGCAGTGAACAAGCAATGCTATGTGAGAATTCCAGCCAAACTTTTCCAGCATTCCCCTGGACCACTAAAGACACAGACAAAATATTTGAATTGGAACTAATTTATTAAATCAAACAAAAGTTATCACTGTTTAAAAGATTACTGTGGTAGGAAAGCATTCTACAAGAGACAGGGACAGAACACAGCACACAGATTCACATCTCCAAGTGTTTCACTCATCATTACAGGAAAAACCTTGTTTTTCTGCGTCCTAGAAAAGACATGGTCAGATTCTGGTGTACACTCACAACAGTGTGCATTAGACAGGATCTCAAATCATAAAATCTTACGCTCCAAACTGAGCATATGAAGAACCTGAAAGTGTCTTTTTATCTGTGGGACCTAAGAATCGTCTCGACTAGGTCCACAGGCATATGAAACTGAAAAAAAAAAAATCTTACAAATAATTATTTAAAGCATTATCACAGCATTAGGAACTCAGCCTATGTAAACCAACTTTTGCATTTTTTAAAATATTGATCCCCTAAAGCCTGTTTCAGTTACAGCTGGTCTGAAGACATTTTGCACTTACAAGAAGAGAGTACTTATACCTTTTAATCTAGAAGTGAAATAAAACAAAAGGGAAAAAAAAAAACCAAAAAACTGTATCCCACTGCCAGATCAGGCAGGTTTATAGTTTAGAGTAGGAAGTGCTGGCAGATGGAGAAGCATAGTCTCTTTCTGAGGAAGCTGTGTAACACTACTTTCCAGTGAATTGGAAAAATGGTAGTGAAAATTGAACACAGCAAAACCCAATGGACTAGAAACGGCCTTGTCTTCAAGCTGAAGTGTAGCCTGGTCTGCGTTCCAGAAAAGCTACGCTTATGTTTCAGCAGTGGGAAAGAGACAGCTTTCCCATTCCCCATTTTACTCACACAAACAAAAAAAACACCCAACATTTTGCTGTGTTCTAGGAAGTCAGCAACCACTCATAAGTGTGTCTACTTCCTGACTCATTCAACTTTTACAAACATTGTAGGAAGAGTACAGACTTCAGGAGACAGAAAAAGCACTCTCACCGAAGTCACTCTGACTATTCTAATAAAAATAAGTATATGAAATTAAGCAATGCTGTATTTAAGCATCTATCTACTCTAGGTGAGTAAAAATGTCATTCTCTGGAAAACCGAACTAAAAACTGAGCAAGTATCATACTCTGTACACTTAGATCTTGTTAAAGCACAAACAATAATAAACTGAAACTAACAGGCACGCTTCAGAGCTTGGATGTAACATCCGCCTATGGCTTCCACAGCTTGAGGAGCCCATCTTCACTGTAAGTGGCAATCAGGTTCTGGTGGGGGTGATGAGCAATGCCAATGACATCCTTCTCATGAACCTAGGGAATAAGTGGAGAGATGCATCAGAAGAGTATTCCTTTAGCAGATTCAAGGCAAATATTCTCTTCAAACAAGAACTAGAGGAAAGCTGGACTGACTTTAAACATACCCCCCAACATCAAACTCCGGTCACAACAATTTTTGTGACATGGCAGTTACTTTTTGCTGGGCAAGGGAAGGCTCACTGAAAGTTTACATCCATGGAAATCCACAAAATTTAAAGTGTTCCCTGTTAAATTTAGACATTCAATTTGGTACTCCTCTTTAGTTCAATCCAAGCCAAATTCAAAGCCTGACAGCTTTAAATCTCACAGCTTGGTCAGATCCTCCACCAGCTGGAGCCCAGGACAAGACACGCTCCCATTCAAATAGGTTTGACCCAATTCACTCCTGGCTTGGTGGGTATAAATGTTTTTTTAACTTTTACAATCAAATGGTTCTACAAAACCAAACACATTCTACAGCCAAATGTTCTGAAATACGTTTGATTAAATTGTGGCTGCTTCCTTGGTCTGAGACTACTTTTTATGGACATCATGGTGAATATTTACATCCTCCTTGCGATTAGACTCTGAAAAAGTTAAAAGGTAAAAACTTACAGTCAGGGTTCTCTCCAGCTTGCCAGTCACTGTGCTGAAGCAGTAAAGCACAAAATCTTCACCAACACAGTAGATCCATTCACCACGGGGTGAAAGTGCACAGCACACAAAGTCACCACCTTCTCTCTTACCAGAGCTAAAGCTTCTTACAATCTGTAAAGACACCCCCCCAGAAATAATTGCCAGGATTAAACAGCAGCATCATTACTCTAGTCAGGGCAAAAATATTTAAGCAGTACTAGGTCTGCTTAGAACACAAGATCTCTTCACAGCTAAAGTGCTTTCTGCATTCTAGAAACTGAGTACAGAATAGTTTGTCCAGAAAGCAAACCAGAGAAATCAGGTCTAACCCAAGATTAAGTTATTAACTAGGGTTTTCTGCATTCTAGAAATGACAGAGAAACTTTAAAGGATGCCAGTAAGATCACACACCTGTCCTTGCATATTCATGATGACAACTGTATTCGATCTGTTGCAAACAACGAAGTGTTCTGGGTTTTTAGGCAGCAGAATGACACCGTTCACAGTAATGTCTGTCCCAGCAGTGCTGCCAAGAGACTTGAAGGTGTTTGAGCACTCTGTCGTCTTCACATTCCAAACCTAGTATTAAAAACAAATATAAAACCATTTAGCTTTCAGAAACTGAACCAAGAATGAGCTGATGCAGAATCCAGAATTTTTAAGGCTCCTGGAGGGAAACATGAATTCCAAAAGTTGTAGTTTTATGCAGATTTTGAGGAAGTTATCACATATATTATGAAGTGTGAACACCATGAATAATTTCTGTGCAACTGAACTGTAGGTGAACTTCCATCACCCAAATTCAGCCTGCCTCCCTTACCTTAAGCATTTTCCCTGTGGGGTGAGTCTAGACTTGGTTTATGGATTTACCTGGTATCTGTGAATATATGTATAACCCCTGCATATGCAATTTGCCTTACACAAAACTGACATGAAAACTGCAGACAAAGCAAAGCCTTACTGCTATTAGTGGGAAGGACATCCCAGATTGCAGCTGCCTCAGACTCAACACCAGCTGTTCAGAAACAGGAAATGAAACTACTTGTTTAATATTTAAAAAGTCCTTCATCACCTGTGAAATATTTTTGTTGTTTACCTACTAGTACAATCAAAAGAAACCACCTTTTTATGCTATTCCCATGACTGGGGCAGTCAAGCAAAGGGTGCAAGTCTGAAGTAACATTCCATTTGATATGAGCAAATCTATCACAGTTTCCTGGGTACATCTATGAACAGGATCTGTCTGCCCAACCTCAGTGCACTATATCGATGCTCTAATCAATAAATAACTATAAACCCAACTACATTAACCAAATAAGTCAGTAATGCCCTTTAAGCAGTGACACTTTACTCCTCTTAACTACTACACTCTTTCCTGGGACTAAAAGCTGGACCTGTCACTTCTACCATCATCATTAATGTCAGATTACCCAGTTTACACAGTGAGGGACTCCTGAGCACCAGGAAACAAATAGCTGACCAACATAGTGAGAAAATACAGCTATTCCAGACAAGGGATTCCCCTCATCCTAGGACGAGAGGTGTCACAGTCAACTCAGAACAGGCAGGCGAATCCTGCACTTATGTCCCCCTTTCACAAATGCAGCAAAGGTCACAAGCAGAATCCTTACTGCAGGTAACCCCAAGCCCTTCTCCAAGGACTGCAGCAACCATAACAAATCAGCTAGAAGAAAGCAAGAGTCTGAATGTGTTATTCACAAAGGGTAAATGCTGCCTTACCTTCACTGTGCCGTCAGACGAGGCGCTGATAATGTAGTGGCCATCCTGGGTAAAAGTGGCTTCATTGACAAAGGAGGAATGACCACGGAATTCCTTTAAGGTCTTCCCAGATTTTAAACCATGAATCCTGTCAGATAACACAGGTGCAAACCAGTGAGCAAATTCCACTCAGTAACAAGACACCAAGTAGGCACAAGATGAGAACTACTGCATTACACAAACATTAATCAAATTAATCAACACTTCCCAGATGCTAAAAGCTGCAGGAAAAAGGGTTTGATGAGGTTGCTGCTGCCTTGTAACTTAAGATTAGAACAGAGTTTGAGTACTTTTGTGAGTATATTCATTCTTACTTTTAACCCAATGACTCTTAGCTTAAAAAAAAAAAAATAAAATTAAAAAAAAAAAAGTCCTTACTGCACACCTGAAAACTTGTAACTGTTTGCTTAACATCACTACCCAACATGTTTTTACAGAATAAACAGAGTCAGGTTCTTCTCAAAGGCCCATGGCTGAAGTATATAAGGCAAAAGATAGAAGTTAAAAAGCAAAAAAAAAACAACAAAAAACAGCATTATCAAACCAACCCAAAACTTCTTTCCCTATGTCCAGACGGGATTTTCCCCAAGAGAACTGTAGAGCCCTAGACAAATTCCAAGAGCAGCAGTAGGATCTTCAACTATGGAAATTTTGAAAACTCATCTGGACAAGGCCCTGAGCAAGCTGCCCTAATTGAAAGGCTCATTGTTACTTTGAAAAACATAGTGGACTAAAGATCTGTAGAGGTACCTTCTAAATTAAACTACTTTATAGTTTAGCTGCTTAATGTGAAAATTTCATTTTCATTTCTCCCACACTGTAGCTCACGCATTCTCAGTTTACTTACCTGATTGTCTGATCAAAAGAAGCACTAAGAATCTGGCTGCTGTCTTTAGAGAAACTGAGGCACGTAACACCTTTACTATGCGCTCGTTCAAATCTCCTCAGACACTGACCACTCTGGATTTTCCACACCTGAAGAGAAAAACAGCAAATGAAATAAAAGTGGTTACTTTGCTGTGAGATCACAGAGCTTAAACACCAAAGTAAATATATACATCTGTTTCTGAGCCATGCCAAACTCCATTTATTTTTTATGTGGGATGGCAACGTTCCTGCGATTGCAAGATAATCTTTTTGGTCATCGTCTCTCCCAACACACAGTACAAGAAGATTTGTACCTTGATCTTCCCATCCTGTGCTCCAGTTGCTAGCATTTCTGTATCTCTGCTGAAGCACATGCACAGCACTGCATCATCCATCATCATGAAGTTATCTTGCGCCTGGTACTTCAGATCCTAAACAAAAGCAGAGCATTTTTAGGCAAAGGACAAAACTACAGCAGTTTTAACTTTAGTTACATTTTATAACCTGTCGCCAAGCAGACCTCACAGCTTTGTAAGACAGGATTCTAGGGCAACAGCAACGATGCAGAGAGATAATAAAAGTTATCACAGAGAGACATGTATGACAGACCAAATAGTTAGACCCATGTAAATATTCCAGATTGATATCTGAATGGCCTAAGAAGACAACTTTCTCAGGTTCATATTCCCTGATAAATGAAAATAATCATAATCTCAAAGAATAAATTCAGGTGCAAATGAACCATCTGTGTGAAACGAGCAGTAACTTACCTTCCTAATCTTCCCAGTAGTGAAGTTCCACACTTCAATGAAGCCATCCACAGAGCCAGTAACCAGGTACTGTCCATCTGGAGAAAACCGAGCACACTCCACGTGCGACTTCTGCCCAAACTGTTTTATAGAAGAACATAAGCAAACCTTGATAAGCAACTTAAAAAGAACAACTGATGAAAACAAAACTGCGGTCTCATTTTGATGGTAAAAATGCAGTATTTTCTGCAGGAATGCATTCACAAATTTAATGCTCCTCAGTACAAGTTGCTTCACTTGGGGCGATGTTTCTTCAGTGTAATTTTTACAGGGAACGTTTGATATTTTTTAATATCTTATTTTTAATTTTCCAAGTTTTCAAATACAAGTGACCGTGACAACTAAGTATAGAAAAAAAGTCTTCATTAATTAAAACAAAAATACAAGATTTGCAGTGGCAAATAAAACAAGTTCTAATAAAGCATTTTTAGCAAGCTGTTACTGGACACCACAAATTGATTTCACAAGTTCTGACTTGTGACTTCTAAATAACAGTTTAAGCCATGAGTATTTCTTTGCACAGACAAAGAAGGGGACTATGCAAACTTCTGGAAACTGATTGATTCTGAACTGTGAAGCCAAAGAAACAGCATATTTATCTTAATCACAAATAGCATAAGCACTCAAACGTGTTAAAAGACCTTATCTCAGATTCTCATGAAGTGAGATAAAGATGAGACAAAGCATGCAGCAGAAAAGGGGAGGGGAAAAGGAGGGGGAGATGACTTACAACAAATAGAACAGAAGAATTCAGAAGATTTACCCTTATCTTCCAACACAAAGCACAGCAAGCAGTAACACACATAAAAGCAAACACATCACCTTAATATGCCTGCTCAGCTGTGTGGGGAACTTCTCCTCTTCTACATCTTTCACAGCTGCTTTGCCTCTGAACAAGTCAATTGTCATACCAGGAGGAAGCAGGCCCTGATGCTGCTGCCATTTCAGTGCCTTTAGGGGAGTTGAAAACCACAGCATTAGGTATCAGTGAACACAGACCTAAGATATATGAAACACTGTCTGCACAGAGTATCCACAAAACCATTCTGAGAAAAAAGGGTTGAAAGCAGAGCAGGAACAGTGTGTGTTACAGAATGTTATTTACAAAGTGCATTCTATGTGCTGAGTACTTATTCTGCTGGAAGAAATCTCCTGCTGCAGTGAAGACTTTTCCACAACAGCTAAATCCTTACCACACGTAAAAAACTTATTTTTTAACTATTTACCACATGTAAACGTGCGACATCTGAACCTCACTTTTACAGAGCTGGAGGCTCAACCACACCACAGCTAGCTTTCTGCAGCAGGGATTTAAGGAAGCTGACACAGCAACCAAAACGCTCCTCCAAGACTCACCTGCCCCAGCAGTGCCATGAGGCGGGACGGGGGCACCACGCTGACCTCTCCAGCCAAAGCCTGTGCAATGGCAGCTCTCCGCTTCTCTTTGCTGCTCCCATCTGGGTATGCCTAGGGGAGAGTTGTTTTTATGAGGTGATTATTCCAAAGCATAATTTGTTTGGGTTTTTTTCCCCACAAAACCCCCCGTTGCTCCAAACCAAAGCCCCTCCTACACTGATTTTCTGTCAGGCCTCCAAAACTCTTTAATGCCCACCTCTGAAACACAGAGTATAGAATCACAGGATTCTCAGGGTTGCAAAAGACTTCCAAGATCAAGCTACCAACCAAGTCAGCCGTTAACCCAACAAGCCTTCATCAAAAACATCAGACTGACATCATCAGCCTGAAATAACCAGTAAGAAATAATGCCTTGCTATTACACAGCAGTATTTTTGATGGCACAAGGTGTGTTTTTTTGTGCTGCCCTACATGAGAAAGAGAAAGCAAGGTGGAGATGTCATCCTGTGGCAGGACAGAGGTATAAACCCCCAAACTCCCACTGCTCTGGTGCTGCCTTGTGATCATGTGCCAAGTGCCATTTCCTAAACACTTCATGGAACATGTAAAATCTTTAGACTGGGAAACTGCAGGTTCTCACTCCCAGAGATAGGGAAAAGAGACTCCCTGAGCCATCAGCGACTCATGCTGACACTGGGGAGGTCTCTGAGAGAGCACAACATACCTCACGAGGATCAAAGTAGGACCTGGCCAGGAGGTTCTCCAGGTGGATGTAGCGCTCGGGCTGGGTTTGTTTCAGCATGATCATGGGGTCTGTCTGTCTCAGCAGGGACCTGGCAGCCCCCAGCTCCCGCAGCTCGATCAGCTCCAGCACGACCTGCAGCAAGACACGCGTGTCAGTATCAGCGGGGCGCAGGTGGAGAGCACCACACAGGGGCTCCCTCGGGGACCGAAGGGCCCAGCCCAGCCCCGCGCTCGCTCACCTGCTCGTAGAGGTCGATGAGGGTCTTGTCGGGCAGCTTCAGCGACTGAATGGCCTGCAGCACCGTGTCCCAGTGCCCGCTGTTGATGTCCGCCACGAAGCTCTCGATGCTGTCCACGGTGTTGAGGGACACGGTGGTCTCCTCCTGCAGCGTGGCGAGCGCGCGGTGCAGGCTGTTCTCCTTCAGGTACTGCATGATGAGCCGGATCACGCTGCGGGGAGGGACACGGCGGGCGCTCAGACCGGGCACGGCGCGCACGGGGTCCCCCGAGGCCACGGCCCCCCCCACCCCACCCGGACCCCCCGCTGCTGCCCCCCCGCTCCCCCCTCCACACGTACTCGGAGGATTCGATTTCGATCGACATCTTGAGCCGCTGCTGCCGCTAAACCGCCACTAAACTGCTGCTAATGCTAATGCTAATGCTAATGCTGCTGCTGTCGCCGCCGCCACAAGGCCTTCTGCCCTCACTTCCGCCAGGCGTCTACACGCCACTTCCGCCAGACCTTCCACTTCCGCTCCGCCGGTCCCTCCCCATGACGTCACTGATGAGGGTGGGGCCCGCGCGCGGACAGCCCCGCCCACCCCCTGCGGCGGGGCGAGTCTGGCGCCCCCTGGCGGCGGCGGGCGGGGAAGGGCCCCCCCTCCCTGTACTACAGGAAGGACTTTGAGAGGCTGGAGCAGGTCCAGAGGAGAACAGCAGGGCTGGGGAAGGGTCTGGAGCATAAATCCTTTGAGGAGCAGCTGAGGCAGGTGTGAGAAAAACTTCCCGGGGATGACCTTGTCACTCTCTACAACTACCTGTGAGGAGGTTGTAGCCAGGAGGGGGTCAGTCTCTTCTCCCAGGGGTAACCAGTGACATGATGAGAGGACAGAGCCCCAGGCTGCATCAGGGGAGGTTTAGTTTGGACATCAGGATAAATTTCTTCACAGAAAAGGTGATCAGACATTGAGATGGATGCCCAAGGAGGTGGTGGAGTCACAATCCTTGGAGGTGTTTAAGGAAAGATTGGACTTAGCGCCGTGGTTTTGTGGACGTGGTGGTGTTCAGTTGTAGGCTGGGAGATCTCAGAGGTCTGTTCCAGCCTAATTGATTCTGTGCTTCCACCCACTGTCTTTTGTCCATCAGGATCACGGAAGATTCCCTATGGTGACACTGACAGGACAGGCTGCAGGTTACGCATCCCGGCATGGACACAAAACAGTTCCTTGCCCTCCTGCTTCTTTGCCCGTGCAGGTTTGCAGGTGCAAGTCAGGGGTGTTACTCGCAGCTTGCAAGGCTCAATAAGCCATTGTGAGCTCTGCATTTCAGGAGTGTGGTCATGTGTGAAAGAATGACAGTACACGAAGTAACATCTCACGAGTGAGGAAATTAATAGCATGACTTGCTTCCTTTATTTGTGGACTGAGAATTATAAAAATACTGCTCTACCAGGCATAGCCCTCCAGTGGCACAGGGGTGGGCATGAGAAGGCAGCTGTCCTTAAACTCACACAGGATGGCTGTGGCAGTCCATCTGTGCTGCCTGGACTCTGACCAAGGCCAGAAGTCTTGAAGCTCCTTGGTCCTCGGACAGTGCCAAGGATTTTTCAGGCACAGCACACGTGTCACCTGCTCCCAGAAAATGCCCTGTACCAGTGCTAGGCTGCCAGGGCGTGGGGGTGTGAAATCCTCAGCACTCGGCCCCTCTTGGACAGGCCTGTTTCTTGCTGGTTTTTTTTAGGCGTGTACATTTTGCTGGATGAGCCATGGAAAACAGAGCCGTGTGTGAGAAACTGCCTCCCTTTGCCAAGGAAAGCTGTTCTTCACTGTCTCTGTCCCCCAGAGTGCTTAAGAAAGTAATCCAATAGTGTGGAGCTGAAAAAAATAGTGAGTGAGGCACACGGCTAACATTTCGCATGCTGTTGTTCCCTCTGCGTGATCCCAGCTGGTTTGTTTAACTGCCCGTACAGAGGTGCAGGGATTGCTGCAGGAAAGTACTGGTTAAGTTATTCCAGGCAAATTTGTTTTCAATGACAGGTGTTATTTATGTGGGTTGAAGGTTGTTCTGAAAACAAGTCTGATCCAGACTGTAACAAAGCGAAGCAATAAAATCCAAAGATGGCAGCTATTTTTGTGCTGGCAGCACACAGGAATCTGGCGCAATTCCTCAGTAAATTCAGCTGGTGCTCTCTTGCCTGCCCTCCCTGCAGTGTTACTGGCCTCTATCAGGAAAAAAACGAACAGTCAGGCTACCTGGTCCTGAACCATCCCAGTCCCCAGGATGGTATTTTTTTGAGAGGTGAAGATGCTAACAAACTGGACAGATGTTGGTTTATATACCCCCTCTGGCCTTCCTTCACAAAGAGGTGCAGAGAGGGAGATGGACACCCCAGGCAGACCTTCGTGTGCTCTCCATGAACTCCATCCAAGTGCTGTGCAAGCACATGAGAAGCAGACTTCAACTTTGCGGCTAGACACAGCTACGGCCAATCTCATCTGGTGCTGGCAGCAGTCCAATGTCTGGAGACCTCCAGAGATGCTTCCAGCCAACACTCACAGGATGCCAGCTCTAGCAGAGCATTACATAAGGGAAGGAAGGGTTTCCATTTTATATTTTGGCTCCACTGGGAAATGGATGCAAAGAGAGATAAACAGTCTTGCTGCAGTTAGGCAGCACAGAGATCTGCAGTACGCTGGAGCTGAATCCAGGTGTCATCAGTCCCAGACCCACTCTTTAAATGGAAGCTGAGCAAGTGCCTTGGAATCAAAACTTCCAATTTTTAAGGAAATAAGTTTACCTTTTCTCTCTTCTCTTGCAGAAAATCTAATAAAATATTTAATAAGATATTTTTCAGATTCCTCCTAGTTCAAAAGTAATCGGTTTCCTGCACTCCCCTCCTGCAAATCACTTGGGATTTGACATCGGGGTGTGGTACCAGAGAGTTGTTAAACCTGTGCAAAACTGACTTTGTTTATCATTGAGGGTGAGGCAGACCACATGCTGGTCCATGTGAGGAGACACAGATAAAGCGACATTACTATCCATTTTTCTGGACATCCGTCTGGGAAGGATGTGGAGAAGCTGGAGGGGGACTAGCAAACAACTGCAAGGTACGAAAGAGCACGGGGCACGTGGCATGCAGGCAGAGGTGGCAGGAGGGGGTTTAACATCAGTGTAGAACTGCTGGAAGGGCAGTTCCAAATGGCTGAAGGCTCTCTGGTAGCCTCAGCTGAAGCAACAAGTGGCAGCAGCCACACAGCTGTGGGGTCACTATCAGCCCTGGGACCACGCACCAGGGAGGTGGGATGATCCCTGTCCTGGAGAAGCGGCATTAGCTGTGGCCACGCAAAGCCTGTGGGGGCTGGGAGGGCCTTGTCACAAGTGGGACTAGGGCAGAGACTCACCCCCACACCTTCCCTTACAAGAGCTCTGGTGCTGCTGGGGCTCTGCAAACTGAGGACCACACTCCGACTTTATCCGACCCTCAGCAGCACAGCAGGGAGGCTGGCAATTTAGGCCAGTCTCTGAAAGATACCCAATGAAATGTATCTTGTGCTAATTAGGCTTTAGGGCTCAGGAACTCAGTTCCAGTTGCCTGGCCTCTGTTTTGACCCCTCTTTTCTTTGAAGTTCACAGAGAAGAAGGGAAAGGAAATGAGGGGAGAGGCCCTGCTTTTCCTGCAAAATGCCTCATTCCTTATAAAATCGCTTGGCAGAAATCTCTTTCAGCTGGACAAGCTGAATACTTTATTACATGCCTGCAGTCATTTTCCGCCCTTGTCTCATTCCCCTGGCTGCTCAGTCCCCGCTCTGCATCAGTAAAACTGTAGACTTACAAACACAAATACTTCTCAAAGAGGTAGCAGAGAGGATCACCAAGTGCATGTCAGAGGTCTCAGAGTGGCAGCAGCTGTGTTCTTTCCTGGGCCAGCTGGGACTGCACAGCACTGTGCAAGTACAGTGGTGCCAGCTCCGTCTCAGCTCCATGTTTTCAGACCTTTTTTCCAGGCCAGCCTGCTGGGACACACACCTTCCAGCCTTTGCCAGGCCATGAAAAAAACCACACCAAAAATCCTCACTGCCATGTTAACGCTGCATGAGGAGGAAAGCAGCCCAGGCCTGGTGAGGGAGAGGCACATAGTGTCTCAGGTCTGTCCTGGACACTGGGGGTGTGTTACAGCACGGGGAAGACAAAAGCCTCCAATGGCAGGCAGAAATATTCTCTCCTTCCCACTGTAACACAGAATTGCCAGGAGGTCTTTGGTAGGAAGGCATCTCTGTAGGTCTCTGGTCCACCCCCCTAGTCCAAAGCTGGATCAGGTGGTGTTGGGCCGTGTCAAATTCTGCATACCTCCAAGGACAGAGATCTGCTCTCTGAGTTGCACCACCCTCAATGCAGGAATTTTTTCATGCCCAGCTGGACTGTCCTGTCTTGCAGCATGTATCTATTGCCCCATGTCCTGTCCTGGCTCTGTTTTTTCCGCGACCACCAATCAGGAAGTGGGTGACCCCTGTGAGAACTCTCCAGTTGTCTCTTCTCCATGCTGGAGAAGCCCAGTTCCTTCAGTGTCTCTTCATATGCCCCGTGCCACAGCCTCTTCAACACCTTGGTGGTCACTGCTGGACTCTCTCCAGTTTGTACTGGATGCAGTACAGAGATGAGTCTTCAGCAGCACTAAGTGGTGAAGAAGAATCACCTCTCCTGTGCTTAGCTTTGTTTCTAGCCCGTTCCTCCAGCCTGTTGAAATTACAGCAGAGGACAGGCCTTTCTCCCGAAACACAGTGACCATTCCCAGTTGATATTAGCTATGGGCTTTTTCTTATCTCTCCTTGGGATCTCTCCTCCTATGAGATCCACCAGACATATGTGCAGTGGGTTGGGAAGGGTCCTGAGAACTGCCCACGGTTTCTTCCTCTCTTGGCTGGGGATCCAAGGTGAACTGAAGGAACTGCTATTTCCCTGGAAGGTGGTCTTGCAGCAAAAGGTGACTTGCACAGAGTGTAGTTAGACCCAGAGTCATTCTTACTTCTCCTTTTGAGAGGGGAAAGGATGGTCCAAGTGTGGTCAGAGATTTCCTACACCTAGATTCAGTGGCCACCTCCAGTCCTTAGGCTGGAGGTTTCATATGCTGTTTCAGACCAAGCCTACCCCACAGCTGTGGGGAGGGCTGAGCTCTGAGTGAACAACTGGTGATAGGGAATCTCCAGCTTTCCTGGTGCTCCTCACATGTGCCTGCATGGGGGTCTGCAGCAGCACGTAAAGGGCCCACGCTCAGACTGCCTAACGGCTTCATCTCAGCTTCATTCTCTGACTTCTGGCTTGGGCACCTTGGAGGCACTGGCACCTTCCCCAGGCTGGGAGGAGAAGCTGACCTGAGGCTGGCTGGGGATGCTACCAGGTTAGTTTTCCGCTGTTTGCAGTGAGGGGCATGGGGGAGATTCAGCGCAGCTTGCAGATGGCAGGCACTTGCTGGAGTTCCCAGGGATCACAGCCTTCAGGTTATGTTTCCATATGCAATTAGCACAAGATGTCTGCAGAAGCCCCACATGTGCAGCTGTGCACTGGTGCAGGGGCACAGTGTGCATTAAACCGATAGAGCTGCAGGCACCCAGACACAGCTTTCAGAGAGGTGCCTGCTATGCTTCTGATCTGCATAGTTCTCAAAATCCTAAAACAACTTGTGATTCGAGGACAGCCAGGCATTCCCTTGGGTGCATACAGAGCAGAGGAGGCCTCCTGAGAGCAAGATGTGGCCTGGTGTACTTTGGCTGTATCATCTCAGAGGGGGAGACTGCATTACAGATTTATTTCCGAAGCTGGACCTTCCAACCCATTGGAGTAATTCTGACATGTGGCTTATGTCAAACCCTTATGTCAAACCCCTTCAAAGTTGGAACTGAAATTAAAAATTAGGCTGAAAGAGTTGTTATTCACAGGCAAAAACTGATTCAAAACATTTATCTTTTGTTTTTAGGGACTGCAGGCAAGGAAGAACTGTGAGAAGAGTAATTTCTGTGTTACCAGAGACTAATCATGAATAACAACACTCCCTGGTGATGTCAGATAGGACTGAGTATATTTAACTTGCAGGCTGTGTTATACTTCCAACTTGTAATCTTGGGCAGGGCTCTTGGATGCATTTACAAGTGAGGCAAGATGCAGCAACATCAATGGAAGAGACAGGGAATAGTGTTTGTGGCTTGGTAGGCGGCTGCCTTTCTTCAGGGTTAGCCTGAGTCCCAGTACAGACCTTTGGATCATCAACAGCAGCAAGACACTCAGTCTGCTCTTCCAGGAGCAGTAGTCTCACTGCTCTGTGACTGATGTGAAGTGCCTTTGCCCGTGCCTGAGGCTTGGCTCTGGACAAAAACAAACAGTCTGATAGCAGAGTAAGGCTGAGTCTGTGCCCGGGTTGCAGTCTTGCAGGGCTGGGCTTCCACACCTCGCACGGGCCATCACACTTCCTTGTGCGCCACCTCAAAAAAGCATCCAGATGGCTGAGATTTCAGGCACCAGCTGCAGGAGCAAGAGCTCTCCCTTCAGGACGTTCCTCCCCGATACTCCAAACAAAAGCAGTTTCAGTGCCTCAGCATGTGTGGCACTGTGGCCCTTCGTTTGGCCGTGTCTCTGCCTCGGGGTGTCTCCTGAGGGGTGCAGTGCAGGCGAGCAGCTGCTGTCGCTCAGAACAAGCAGTGTCCAGCTGGAGAACGGTGCTTTCTCCCAGGCTGAGTGAGTGCAGAACAACCACAGCTCCTCTCACTCATCTGTGTGGGAGCCTGGCCGGGGCGAAAACTCACCAGGCTTTTTTTCCAGACTGCAAGAGAGGGGTGTGCTGACAGGAGGGATGGCCACCAGGAGACTCCAGCAGCCTGTACTGCTGGAGCAGTGGAGGCAGCATGGGAGCTGGTGTCCTCTTGCTGCTTTGTGTGTAGCCTGACCTTAACAAACCTCAGAGTGGACAAGGCACATCCGGGAGACAAACATAATCCTCCAATTACAAGTGGTTTGTTTGTTTTGTAATTGATATCTGCAATGTCATCATGCAGGAGGGTGGCTGGATGAGACCCCCGAGTATTGTGTCCCTGTCACTGAGAAGCACACACACACCTCACACGGGCTGAAGTCAAAGTTGGAGAGTATTGGAAATGTCTACTGGGACCCTCCTCGTACAGTTTTTACAGTCAGAACCCCAAATCGAGTGGAGGAAGCCCAGCTCCTCCTGTCACAGGGAGGAAAGCCAGCTACCTGGCATTCAGAGAAAGCAAAGCAGTCTGTGAGTTGTCATCCTTGCCGGCGGTATCCTTCTCAGCCAAGGTGTGAATGCCAGCTGGCAGGGTGGGTCAGTTTGCACCTGTGTCTCAGAACAAAGACAAACTTTGCACCTAAGTAGGATTTTCTTTTATCTGTGCAACATGAGAAGCTGTAGGCAGTACTTAGTGATTTAATTTCAGTTGTGTACCACAACTATGTTTTGTGCTTCTTTGAGTAACTTAGTAAAAGCACCTTCAGCCACTGCTGTTTTACTACCACTTTGTTTCACCTGAATGGTTTCAGACCCGCAGCAGTGCTGGTGATTGTCCTTGAGCGTCTGGGGGTCTCCAGTTCACCTCCTTTCATTCAAAACCTTGGCTCAGCTTTGAGGTGGCAGGGGCTGGAGATGGCCTGGGGGTAGTGGAGGTACCCGGGGCAGCTCTCAGTGCACCTCGGGCGGTGCAGTGAACACACAGCTCCTCCTGCTCTGTGCACAGAATGGCTGGGGCACGGGGCTGAGCCCAGGGGGACACATAAGGTGGCATAGTGAGCAGGGCTTTGGAGCTGGGCACCTCCGGAGGTCCCTTCCAACCTAAATTTTCACAGGGTTCTGATGTAATCGCAGGTTTACTTAGCTTTAAGTTCTTGTTCCTCTATACAAGAATGTATTGAGAACAGATTTTCCATAGCTCTAGTACTGTTGTGGTGGGAAGGCTGTACAAAGCCTTCTTTATTTGCCATCCCAGGAGAGCTTTACCAAAAGGGCAGGTTGCCACCCAATATCAGACCTTTGATCACCTTGGGCCTTTTGGAGTTGTTGGCCAAGTCACAGCACCATGCCAACACACAGAGGCCATGGAGTTGGCAGAGGACCCGGTAATGGTCCCAGAGACGTGTGACTGGCATCTGCAGGTAAGAGCCTCAAAAAAACTTAGGCTCCAGTTTTGTCCTCATTTGGACAAAATTCATTTGAATACCTCACTGGGTATTTCTGTGTTTATTGCTTTTAATGGAAGTATTCATTTGCCAGGGAACATAAAAAAAAAAAAAAAAAAGTTCAACAGCATGTTGGCAGACAAAAGATTAAGTTCTAGAGAACAGGAATTTTATATGGCTCGCTCGCTCTCTCTCCACACAAATATATAAATATGGATAGATAGATAGATGTAGATGTATACTTACATATTCTTTTTCTGTTTTTTTTAACAGTGCTGGAAATCATCATTATGAGGGAGAGAGAGACATGGTGAAAGGCAGATCCTCAGTCCAGAGGGACATCTCTAAATGAGAAGACTGGAACATCAGGATGTTTACAAAGCCCAGCAAGTAGAAGTGTCAGTGACACCTGGTGCACAGGGGTGAGGCAGGCATAAGCCAAAGAACTGGCTCAGGCTAAGAAGTGACTGGTGGAGCTGCTTGATGTGTTTTGGAGGTGATTGTGACTATGAGCTTGAACATGGCCCAAAGATAACTCTCACTGTGCATAATGCAAACTGCTCACTGGGCCATAAAAGGAGGACTGCAGCCAGCCCAGTGGAGCGATGCTGGAGACTGTTGTATAGCTGTGAGTCCAAAAAGCTCTTCAATATGATGCATTATAATATGTAGAAATGCGTAATGATGCTGGCAAAGTTCAGGAAAGATTCCTTCACAACCTTCCACACAACTGCTGAGGTCACAGGTAGTGGAACCAGTGGAAACCTTAGTGTTCCAGCAGGGAGACTGAAGTGCACTGGCATGCTGGCAGAAGACAGCAGGCAAGATGTCTTGCTATATGTTAGGCACTGGAGTGAACAATACGCAGCCTGCTGGTATGTCCTGAGTAACTCACTGCCTGAATGGGGTGCAGGGTACCAGCAGCACCATCCCTTTTGCTTCCTCCCAGGGCCATCACTCCCACCACGCTGGTAAGGTGGAGTTTAGGATGAGTCTTAAAGCACAGCCTGTTCCTTTCTCAGACAAAATGGAAGTTGTTTGGCACTGTCTGCTGTCCTTCACCTTGTTGTGCTGCTGCTACGTGGCATTTTCTCCGAGGGCCAGAGGTCCTTGGCCTCACCGTGTTTCCACGGTGTTGTTCTTGGTGATACCATTGTGGTTCCTGCTGGGAACCATCACACCATCTCGTCTTAGAGGAGTGGGGGTTGCTGAAACTGCTGGAGCAGTCTCTGCCCTGAGCTGTTGGTGCAACAGCAGCCCATGGCATTAAACACAAGCAAAAGTTACTTATTTCCCCTAGAGAAGGATCTTTTATAGCTCTGCCCTTATTTTGTTCTGTAGTCCCAGCAATACTGTTAACTCTGACAGCAGGGGTTAGAAATTTGATTTGTTAAGACATTGCAATGGCATTATGTCTGGTGCTTTTTCAGAGTTTGCTGGATGTTATTGAAACAGGATAATCACTTACTCATGTGCAACCAACGACCACATGGAAGCTGCTCACAAAAAAAGCAGCATTTTCTTTGCTAACAAAGGAACTCCTCACTGTTTTATTTTTCCAACAAAAATTTCCCAAACACAGTAATTAAATTTCTCCCTTTGTTCCAGTTTTTGTGTTTATTCTAATTTACAAGCAAGCCCAGTAGGGGGATGGAAGGTAGGGGTCTTTGGTATTAAAATAAGAGAAGAGCTTTAGTCTGAAGTCTTTTCTGTAGGTAAGTATTCTTAGACCAAAAATGCCGGAATGGCAAAGATTTTTCTCGTGCATTCAAATTACCATAGATGGAATACTTTGGAGAAGTACTAAGAAAAGGATTTCAGTTTAATCAGGTCCAGGCACAAATTTTGGACAGCTAATACAGCAGAGCATCAGCAACATCTGTCTCCTCTCTGCACTCAGATACAAGAGGACTCAAGAGCTATCCAGGCATTTTTATGACAGAAAGATTTGCTTGTACAAGAACTATCTTCCCTTTTCGTCTCCTCAGTTTTCTTCTTGTTCTCCCAATGCAAAATAAAATAACTTTGATTACCACCAAATCTGAAAAACATTTTTGTTTAATGTTTAAATGTGAACACAGATGAGTGTTTAGTTTTGAGAATATTAGTCAACCAGGAATGCATAATCAGCATGCGGAACGAATTACACTCAGCACCTCCAACTGCTTGGCCATCCCTGGGAGCCTAGATTTGGACTGCAACAGGATTCCTGGGATTGAGAGATCTGAATAGGAGCAGACCAGGGAGGAGCCAGCTTCTGGTGGGGAATGAAGCTCTCGTGGGTTGGGATAGAGTGGTTTGCACATGGGCACGGCTGGAACTTAGGAAACATAGTGGGAAGAAATGCTGGTCTGGAGAGACATTACCTGGTAGCTAAGCAAGTCTGGAGGATGGGTGGAGAGGCTGGGCTGGTTCTCTGGCCCCAGGTGGCTCTGGTGCATGAGGTGGACCTGTGGTGGAGTACGTGGGTGGAGGGTGCTGCATAGGGATGGCTCAGCTTGGGACACACCAACAGGAGACATCTCAAGGTGGAGGCTCAGACCGTGCTGTGGTCAGAGCACTTTCAATCTACAACCATTCTGGAAATGGGGCAGGAAAATGTGGGTGGATGGGGCTTCACTCAGCACTTCGTCTGCTCATGTCCTGTTTTCACACAGGAAAACAGTGCCTCCAGAAGCAAAAGGATGGGAG
This sequence comes from Empidonax traillii, assembly GCF_003031625.1. NCBI lineage: Eukaryota > Metazoa > Chordata > Aves > Passeriformes > Tyrannidae > Empidonax > Empidonax traillii. The sequence continues at coordinate 591,624 of NW_020955345.1, read as the reverse complement.
GATGGGTTCAGTTCTTCCCTAAAGGCTGCACCTGAAATTAATTGTATCTGGGGGGTGCCCAGCTTATCTTCTCCCAGCCTCAACCCCTGTAATGTTGTTTTTGTGGCCTTTTGTCACTCCCTGCACCCTGCATCCTCACATTTGTAGATTGTTTGTAGATCATTTTTAGATGTGCCCTTGCCAGAGGCAGCCAAGACTAAATCAATCCACCTCTGTTCTTAAATCAGGATGACCTTGCAGGCCTTCTCTTTCTTGGTCACATCCCCATATGTGACACGGTTCTGTCATCTGACATCACCTGTTGTCCCTCATTTGACTCTCTGGGGAAGGCCACTGGCCTAAATCATGGTCCCCCATGAGACCCTCTCTCCTTGTTTGTGTTTGCTGTGTCTGGAACCTTCAGCAGCCACCAGAGAACTGTCACTCTGTGGGATGTATGCTGCATCTTTGCAGTGGTAAAGTGGCATGAGTGACTCATACAACTCTTAGAATCACAGAACGGTTTGGGTTGGAAGGGACCTTAAAGATCATACAGTCCTGTCACAAGTTCCCCCCACACCCACCCCCTAGGCAGGAACACCGTCTCCTAGATCAGGTTGCTCAGAGTCCCATCCAGTCTGACCTTGAACACTTCCAGGGATGGGGCACCCACAACTTCTCAGGACAGCCCGTGCCAGTGCTTCACTATTCTACCAGTAAAGGAATTCTTCCTAATACCTAATCTAAACCTGCCCTCTTTCAGTTTAAAGCCATCCCCTTGTCCTATCACTACATGTCTTTGTGAAAACTCCCTCTCCGCCTCCCTTGTAGCTCCCTTCGGATTCCGGAAGGCTGCTACAAGGTCACCCCAAGGCCTTCTTCTCTCCTACCTCAACACTCCCAACTCTCTCAGCCTGGATTCAAAGCACTGGTGCTCCAGCCCTCTCATCAGCTGAGTGGCCTGCCTCTGGAGCTGCTTCAACAGGTCCATGTCCTTTGTACGTTGGGGGTCCCTGACTGGTTGCAGTGTTCTGAGTGGGGTCTTACCAGAGTGGAGTAGAGGAGCAGAGTCACCTCCCTCGACCTGCTGGTCACACTTCTTCTGATGCAGTCCAGGACACGGTTGGCTTCCTGGGCTGCAAATGCTTTGTGCCTGGGTCATGATGAGCTTCCTGTCAACCAACACCCCCAAGGTTTTCTCCTTGACTTCAGTCATGGCAGTGGGAGGGAGGGAGCTGGGTATTGTGCAAGTTACACTCCTGAATTTAGAGAATGGGGATCTTCCACAGAGTGTGTCCTGCAGAAACTTACACAGCCAGCTGGCTCCTATTGGCAGGGAGTCAGAGGAACCAATCAGAAGTGAGATCTGCAGTGCTCTTCACACCTCCCCTGCTCAAAGCAGGCTACCCCCAGTATCAGATCTGAGCCTTATCAATTCGTTTTGTGGTATCTCCAAGACCAGAGACCCTACTGGTCCTCTGGTACTTGGCTGCATCCCTTCTGCAGAGAACCAGCTTTTCACTGCGTCCTACCAGCAGTTCCCCTGTGCCAGGTCTCTGCCCAAACTATGGTAAAGTGAACATGTATATGCGTCTTTCCCAAATACATCCTCCTCCTTGGGCACACTGGAACAGCAGAGACAAGAGAGACCACAAAGCACTGTGCTCCCATTGGGAAGGGGTCTTGGCATCTAGGAGGCATCTGTGTGCTGTTTGACTGCATGGCAGAGCAGTAAGAAAACCCAGTACTACAGTCTGTGGTGAGGCTGGAGCTGAAACAGAACAAAGGCTTTCCTGAAGCTCAGACCAGCTTATTTGCCTTCCTGCTGTGCCTGGCCATGTGGGCCTGGTAGGAGGGATGACCGCAGGGATGGGGCTTTCTCACTGTCTCCAACACGCAGCAGTGCCAGGGGGACTTTCTCCTTGCAGTTTCAGCTGCTGCCAGTGGGTTGGAGCTGTGCCTCCCAGGCAGGGGTTTGGCCCACTGCTGGCTTTTACCCAGGCTCTCAGAGGATGGTTTGCAGAAGGGAGGATGATGGCATTTCAGGCATGACTGCAGTTTCCATGGCAACCTGTAGGCCTGAGTCAGCATCTGCCTGCTGCAGTGGCAGGGAGCACGCAGAGCTGCCTGTCCCCAGCTTTGCTCCGGGCATGGCACAGAGAAAGGCAATGCTGGGTCAGAGGGGGGGTAGTATGTCTAAGGTCTGAGCTACTCCAAGGGCAGGAAACACATCAAAGAGAGAATCAAATCAATTTTTCTGCTAGCTCAGTGTGGGGATCCCTTTTGAAGAATGGGGATTGCCCATGCCCACCCAAAGGAGGAGTGCTCTGCCTAGAGTAAATCTCCTCTTGGCCTCCTCCAAGCGTATCTGCTTTTGCTCTTGCCATGTGCTGGCTGGGGCTGTGCAAGTGTGCAAAGTGCTGTGTCCGGATACACACCGGCTCAGACTTGACTGGCAAGAGATCTGAAGCCTGGTTCTCCCCTAGGCACAGAGATAACTGTGTTTGTCTTTGCAGCTGCAACTTGAGAGCAGGAGCCACCAGTGTGAAGGACTAGCAAGCACCGCTCTGTGCTCCCTACACGTCCCATGCACAGGGGCTGCATTTTGCAGCAGGGAGCTGCAAATTATCATTAGCAACAGCAATGCAGACTCCACCTCCTGCATCTGTGGGAGTCAGAGGGCATAAAACTCCTAGGCAGTTCACAATGCAGCCTTGGCCTACCATCATCTGCTTTTAATGAGGGAACAGAAGGGTCAGGAAAAAGTCTGTCTGAAAAGGCAAGACTTTGTCCAGCATGCACTCACCCATGCTGGGCCTTCCTGCCCAGGCCGTGCACTCAGCAGCAGTCACTGTGCAGAGTTTGGGTGCCAGAAGAGATTTGGTGTCTCTGCTCAGGATGTGCAAGGAGCCAAAGCCATGCCAATCAGAAATGGGGAGGCAAATCCCCCTACCTGGTCCAAGGAAAGAAAGACATAACAACAGTAGCCATTTGAGCACTGCCAAGCTTTCTGGCATTCAAGATAATCTTCAGTCTTACCTGTCCAGCAAAATATGTTTTCTTCTGATGACTGTGTGAATTCAAATTACAAGTTCACTGTGTCCCCCGTGCAACAGGTCCAGTGACAAATGGCACTGTGAGGATGTGGGAAAGCCCCCCAGTGTTGCTTTAAGTGCTCTATTTTGAGACCAGTAAGTGCTGTGTAAATACTGGTGTTCTGGGAGCAAGCTGTGCTTGAAACATGAAACTCAGCTGAGAAAGGTCATTTGCTCTCCCTGGGTGCATCACAGGATTGCTAGCAGTAACCAACCCAAATGAAGCACAAGGTGGAAGAACCTGTCTCATGTCCATCCCTCAGGGCATTGCTGACCCCCCACCCCACCCCTCTGCTCTTTCTTGGCTCTGTGCTCCCCGTCCTTCTCTGCTATGAAGCTGGCGCCTCCTTCTAGGGGACCATTGCCCTCAGCTTGATGGTTTCACACTTCTCCATGTCCAAAGCTGTGGCCAAACTGCTTTGAACTCCTGTAACTTGCAAGCAGTCTCCTTGTCCCATCTACCACAGAAAATGTCTGTCCCAGGCAGTAACAGAGCCTGCCCTTGGGTCTGGAACAGCTCAAGCTCCTCTCCCCAGTACAGCCACAGCTCCTAGACTCATCAGCTGTCTCACAGTGTGTTTGTAAATCTCTGTGTTTGCAGTGAAGTGAGACTAATTTATTTCCTAGAGGTTGCCAAAAAATGTTGCAACTCAGGCTTTCTCTGCCATCGGATTTTGGCATGCAGGGCGTTGTTTCTCTTCTCTGCATTGACGCACAGGACTGACACTCCTGTATGCGGCTTTGACCTTCCACAGCTACCCAGATTTGCCTGGAGCCATGGCAGCTCCCTAGGCCAGCAGCCTTATTCTCTGTCCTGTGGTGCAGTGCAAGATGTCTCTGCTGACCTTTTGCGCGCGAGGACCTTGCAGAACTGCATATGTGAACAGAGACGTACATGATCCTCTGGATGATGTTTTGCCAGGTACAGTAAGTAGATCCAGGGTAAGATACACACAGATGTTGCTCCATATGCAGTGTGGACTCACAACACAATACAAAATTTGGGCAGGCGAGAGGGAGTGTGAACATGACCAGGGGTTGTCAGCCTGTGATCCAGCTCCATGCTGCTTGGCTTTTTGGGCAATTCTACAGGCTGTTTCCCTTCTCCTTTTGCTCACCCAGCAGGGTCAACCTGCAGTTCAAAAAACTTGCCCCCTTATTTTAAGGACCTGCCAGGTGGATGAACTGCCTCTTTGGCCGAAGCAAAAGTCCACAGCCTTCTGGAAGCAGTACAGCTTTGTAGCAGGCAGATTTTTGAGGGGATCCTGACAGCAGTGCCTCCAGGCTGTCTGGCCTGTAGACATCTGTACAGTCTTTGCTGGCAAGAGGCGTGCTCTCATTGCATGTGCATAGTGACAGACCTGGATGTCCCTCCTTCAGCTTGTCTGGGGTTTCAGATGCGGGGATGTGTTTTGTATATGCTGCAGCATGACTCTGTCCTGTCCATGAGCACATTCAAGTGTCTTCTGCTCCCAGGAAACATGTCAGACAAGTCCCTGATCTGTGACACTGATGTGCTCTCTAGTCATGCAGGCTATTTCTTGGCACCAGGCTAAGGTTAAGAGCACAGCTGCTCATGTGGTGCCAGCAACCCTTTCCCCTGCTGAGTGCTCTTTGGGTCAGGATGTTCCCTCTGTACTTGATTTGCAACTGTCTCTTGGGGGACCAGGGCACCAAGCAGCTGTCTGAGGGTGATAAGCATACAACTGTGCCACAGCCCCTCTTCCTACCTTGATTTTTTACTTCCCAGAATGCAGTTTGCAGCCCATTCTCCCTCTCAGCCTGCTCAAACACAGGCCAGGAGCCCCTGCTTATCACTGGCTGTCCCCCAAAACACCCACACTCACAGACTCACCTGTGATTGCGTGGCTCCCCTCAGCCAGTACAGATACTAATGTTTTAGTGGGCAATAACAAGACATACCCTATGGTGGCCACCAGAGAGAGCAAAACATGCCAAACAACTCGTTAGCACCAGATCCCTTCTGATGAGCTGCAGTACTCCTGCCATAGGAAGTACTTTCTCCTTTGGCTTGCACAGTCCTGAAGCCAAGGCAGGGACTGGGATTTGGAGCAATGGGGTTGGGAGGAGTATGGTGCGGCAAGATCTAAATCACAGAGGAGCTGTAAGTGATGGGACAACAAAAATGACATCCTCAGAAGCTGCAGGACTGGGGCATTGCTTCTCCCATGCATCCCAGTGCATGCCACATGAGTACACCCGGGCAGGACAGCCTGGCACACAGACCCAGGGCAAGCGTAACTTCTGTCCCCAGGTTGCTCCTGCATCTTCACAGATTTCCAGCCTGGAACTGTTGGAGAGAGGAATTTCCGAAATAAATGTTGCTATTCGAGGAATGCAGCAGGGGGAGGAAAGAATCACAACAGAGATAAGGAGAAGCTGGTCAATTTGACAACTGCGCAAGTTCCTCTGACTTGTTTTTAGGATTGGACTTTAGCCTACCTCCCTCTGCCCCAGGGTTGATAGTGCCTCCTTAACATCATCTCTGCTGGTGGGGCTGGGGAGGCAGCTCTGGGGCAGATGCAAGGAAAGATGTAAAACAGGAGAGGGGGCAGAGCAGTAGGATGGCATCTGTTCCCACTCTCCTCTGTGAATGAGCCACCCGGCTCCTCTCCTCAGCAGCCATCTGCTGGGCTTCCCTCTGGCTTTGTAGTCACAAGGCTATTTCACTAAGAGCATGTGCAGGTTGCAGGCATTTCCTTACAAAGCCAGGCAGCTGTACTGCACCATCGCAGGAATTTTGGGGGCTTATCTGCTTTTCTCCCTCTCCCGGGCTGCTCTTGGCTGCCAAGATTTCCCTGTCCTTACCACTGATCCCCTCTGGGATCAGCCCTGTTTAACATCCATCTGGCCACGTGGCACTCCTCTGGCAGTCCTCTGCAGGCCTTGTGTAAGTGTTCTGCTGGATAACATTTGAGGTCCAGGGTCTAGTCCCCTCCTTCCAGAGACAGAAAAAAAGCTGCATTGCTCTTGGCTTGGAATTGAGGAAGAATTTGTTTGCTAAAACCAGATGTCTGCATCCACTTCTGCTGACCCCACGCTGGGGCTTTCGCACCTGACATTTGCACAGAGGCTGTTCTCTCACTGACAGGCAGTGAGGGATTTGTCAGAGCCAGGGTCAGTCTCCTGGGACTGCACATCTGTAGCTTGGCAAATAAATGGTAAGAGAAAATAGGTCCTCTGGCTGGACAATCTGCAGAAGGAGAGATGGAGAGACAGTGCTTGGGCAGGTGGGTCGAAGGCCTTCACCTGGTTGTCCCCAACACATTCAAGTGATGGGGTTCACACTGTGCACACAGAAACTGAGGAAATGCCCTGGTTAGTGAGACAAGACTAGAAATTAATAATTTCAGCCCTTCAAGGTGAAATCATCAACCCAAAGGAATGGCTTTAGATTTGCAGTTCTATCTCAGCTCACAGATCTGCTCAGCTTTGCTTGTCCACCATTTGAGCACACTGCTCACATCGGTCGTTTAACTCACTGCTGTTCCAGACTAGCTCTACACTTTCATCTCTGTCAAAACACTTGTGAGGATTAAAACCACAGAACACAGCTGGCCAGGAAAGGGGTTATTCTTCCTTGACCCTTGCAGGTATTCATCCCTGCAGCCTGATCCCTGGTTTATAGTCCTGTCACAACGCAGAGCCGCAGAAGTTTCCTGCAGAGTTGTCAGTGCTTCCTCCCCAGAGGCATACTCCGTGTCAGGGCAAAAAAGAGGAGCAAAGCAGAGACTTTATCGATGAAAAGACTGAAGGTTAGAGGGAATTATCAGAGCCTTTCCCTTTGCTGTGCTGTACCTCTGCCATACCTCTTGGATGTGCCAGCATAAGGTAATATTCATGCCGTGGCACTCCTTGCTCCCTTCTGCAGTCTCTTTGAATGTGCATGTTTCCTTGTTCTTCTGGAAATACAGACTGCACCTGAATGCTTTTCCCACCAGGGCTGTGCACAGAAGCAAGAACTCTGTTTCTGGTGCTGTTACCCACTCATTTACAGCTGGAGGCTGCATTCTCTCTATTAACTGCAGCACAAAGAGCTCATGATGTTACCCATAGATACACTTCAATCTCCCTAAAACGCTGCTTTCCAAGGCAGTTCTCACATCTGAAGCTGTTCACCTCCAGTTGCATTTCTGTAATTTATTTATTAGAGTTTATTTCACCAGACTGTAATGATTTGTTTAGATTCAAAGCCTCCTGGATCAGACGGTATTTGCTATGCCACCATGTTTGTGCCATCTGCAAACTTCTTAAAGGTTTTGTAACAGCTACTTTTGAAAGGTCGCTGAAGCATTTTTTAAGGTCAATTTCTTTTGTTAAGGCATGGGTCTTAACAAAGTATCACGTGATATTAAGTAAAAAAATGCTTTGAGGAAATCCGATTATGTAACAGAAGTGTTCCCTTTATTGGATTGAAGCAATAATCCTGTGCTGTTTGTTTGTTGGGGTTTATTTAAGGAAGAAAAATAGAAGAAGATAAGTTTGTTTGACGGTGCTGTGCCTCATGGCTGACTTTGGTAGCAGTTTTTGGCCTCCTTATTGATCCTGGGTGCCATACTGACATTTGGATCAGGAGCCAGCTGTCCCCTTGCCCTTACATCTTTTATCTTCATGCAAATACTGCACCGGTTTTCTTTCTTCTGCAAGGGATTGCCTTGAAAACATTGCCTGGTTTGGATGGAGAGTGTGGGGGTACAGCAGCACCTGCAGCAAAAAGTGGCAGGAGCAGCTGCAGGGTGGGCAGCCATGGATGACATCTGCATTAGCTGACTACAGTGGTCCTACTGCTTTCCAGACCACTCCACAGCAAGGGATGGTCTCACATGTGTACCAGCCTAAAGCACGGTATCCTGAAGCCATTAAAAATGGTGTTTGGAAGACAAGAGACGTAAAGCATTCCAGTAAGGAGAAGAAGAGCAGCAAGTACATTTTAAGGGTTCCCAGAGGACAAGTGGGATGGAGACACAGGAGACCGTGATCACCATCAGCTCCTAACAGGTACAAAAAGTCAAGACTCAAAAGCAGCACACAGCTCCTCAGGTGACAAGCCAGGAGCCATGATAAGACCTCAGCAGTGAGTGTCCCTTTTACTCTGCATCACCGTTTAGTGCCCCTGGACAAACTGCTGGCATTTTGGTGCTTGCATCCTGTACAGACCATTCAGATTCTTCTGTCTTGGACATCCTTGTGAGTAAGAGGATGGCAGCGAGGAAACTGGCTTAGTTTCAAAATAAGTATTCCCTTTTCCCATAGGGTCCAACATAGAGCTTTGGTGCATTGTTGCAAGGTGAGCTTTTGCGAGTATTTTCTTGGAGCTCTGAGACTTCTGATTTGCTTTTCTGCCATCTGCTGCTGTTGCCTGGGGCTCCACCAGCAAGGACACTGCCACTGCTGGTAACAGTCCCAGTCTTTACGCTAAAACAGTGGATATTCAGCACACCAGGACCCTGTTGTGGCCCATTATACTTGTTGCCAGCTTGTCATGAGCGCCTGGTGTGTGAACTGGCCTGCAGTACCAGGTGTCTCTTGTTATTAATGTGCAATGTAAGCACAACAGCAGTAGGGGACTTGAAAGTCTTGGAACAGGCCAAAAGTAGAGGCTCCAGGACTATAAATAACTTACTGGCAGTTGGTTAGGTGTGCAGCCTCAACAGCGGGGCAAAGCCTGGGTTGAGTGTTCCAAAGAAAAGCAGCAGCAGCAGCTGAGCAATGAGAAACACATCTGAGCAACAGGGTCAAGCACCTGCTGCGGTGCAGGAAAGGGGACGGAGGACAAGGGCTAAGAGCTGCCTAGAAATTCGGACACCTTGAAGAGCCAGGATGCTGAATGTGGTGCGATTCTGAAGGGTTTCTGTGCCCAGACTCACAACATCAGGAAAACTGTGGGGCCGTGAGTGCCCCTGCTCCTTGCAGCTCTGCTCTCCTGGGGACCACATGCAGCTGAGGTTGAAAGGGACTTTTGGAGGTCATCTGTTCCAACCTCCCTGCTCCAGCAAGGCCACACAGGTCCAGTTGCACAGGACCATGTCCAGATGGCATTTGAACATCTCCAAGGATGGAGATTCTCATCATCTGCCTGGTTGCAAACCCTGATAAAACTCATCTGAGCTGCCAGTGTCTCACAGGCCAGGTGCATGATGCCATGAGTGTGTCTAAGCATGGCTTTTTGTGCACAGTTCTCCTATTGAATACTCCAGTTCTCAATATGTATCAACTCAATGTGTTTAGTACTGATTTTGGGCAGTATTATAATTAGCACATGTGGGACAGAGAGTGCACTCCTTATCAAAATGCTTCAAAGGTGGCCAGTGGCAGTCGTTTAGACATGCTGACTTTCGAAGCAGATAATTTTGCAGGACTGCCACATCAGCCCCTTAGAGCCCTGCAGATTGCAGTTGCCAACACTGATGTTCAGCAGCCCTTTACATGTTAAAGGCCCTCACTGATTTCACACCACCTCTGCAATCAGGTCTTTGTGTCCACCAGAGGTTCTCACTGCAGTGAGATCACAGCTTTGAGAGCTGCTAAGTGGACCTCAGTGAGAAATCCCAGTTTCAACTCCGGTTCTCCATGTTACCTGGGCAACCCTTGTTATGTGAACAAGGCATGCAGAGACCTTGTTTCTACAGGATTCTTGGCGAGAGGTACCACAGTGTTCATGCAAGTTAGAGGTAACCAAAACACAGCCAATTGCTGCTTCTGCAAATGTATTTTTTTAAGGGAATGATGGTGGTTTAGAATGATTTTGGCAGGGAGGGATTTCTCAGGGCTCTGACAATACCAAGCTATGTGGTGCACTTGATGTGCTGGAGGGAAGGAATGCCATCCAGAGGGATCTGGACAGGCTTGACACTTGGGCCCATGGAAACCTCATGAAGTTCAACAAAGTGAATTGCAAGGATCTGCACCTGGGTTGGGGCAATCCCAATCACAGATACAAGCTGGGCAGAGAATGGAATGAGAGCAGCCTTGCAGAGAAGGACTTGGGGTGCTGGTTGATGAAAAACTCAACATGAGCCAGCACTGTGCACTCACAGCCCAGAAAGCCAGTGGAATCCTGGGCTGCATCAAAAATAGAGTGGCCAGCAGGGTTGAGGGAGCTGATTCTGCCCTTCTGCACTGCTCTGGTGAGAACCCAGCTGGAGTACTGCACACACTTCTGGGGCCTCAATGTAGGAGGTACATGGACCTTCTGGAAGGGGTTAAAAGGAAGGCCACAAAGATGATCAGAGGGCTGGAGCACCTCTCCTGTGAGGGTAGGCTGAGAGAGTTGAGGTTGTTCGGCCTGGAGAAGGGAAGGCTCCATTAAGACCTTATAGCACCTTCCAGTACATAAAGGGGCTACAAGAGAGCCGGAGAGGGACTTTTGACAAAGGCAAATAGTGATAAAACAAGGGGTAATAGCTTTAAACTGAAAGAGGGCAGGTTTGGATTAGCTATCAGGAATAATTTCTTTACTGTAAGGTTTGTGAGGCACTGGTACAGGTCGCCCAGACAAGTTGTGGATGCCCCATCTCTGAAAGTGTTCAAGGCCAGGATGAGGCTCTGAGCAACCTGGTTGAGGCGAGGCTGTCCCTGCGCATGGCATGGAGGTTATAACAAGCTGATCTTTAAATCCCTTCCAGGCCCAAGCATTCTATGATTCTATGGCATTTTGAGAGTGCAGCTGCATCTGTGGACTTGTTTCACCAGTGCATCCCATCTCACCCTTGCTAATGATGTCCTTACACAGCTTTTTGCACCTCCTGGGTCAAGCACGTCCCCAGGCGCTGATGCTTAGTGAGTGGATGCATTAAATTCATGAAGACCCCAGTGCCTTGGCTGAGCTTACCACTGCCTCTTCTGTAAGAACACATCGATCTTGGTTGTACTGGGGTTGTAAAGGCAAAGAAATTTGGACCACAAACAGAAGAATCGTCTCTTTTCCCTTTACTGCAGATTTTCTCCAGTGCTGGTCTCTTCTCTGGCACACCTAACTCTTCATTAGGCCCACGTGTCTCTAAGACTATTTCTGGAAATGGGGAGAACAATAGTTATGCTGCTGGAGCACATGGTGCTCTGGAGTGGTGCTGTGACCCTGGACCTCTTTCACCAGTGCTACTCTTTCCCTATGAAGACCTGTCAGTACATTTCCCTTAGAGGGGCCACTAAATACCATGGGAAAAGATACAGTGTCTATGCCTGTTTGTTTGTTTGTTTGTGTTTGGTTTTGTTTTGTTTCAAATAAGATTTTTTTTTTTGTTCCAGGCTGTGGTTTGGTGAAAGAAATCTGACACATCTAATAAGTGGGGTGCTGCTGGAGGGATGACTTTTCAGACTGTGTCTGTTTCACATGGGACCCTGCTGGTGTTTTGCATTTTTTGACTAAGTTGTTTCTCTCCCTCTCAAGAGAAAGGTGGAGGATGTAAAAAAAAACCCAACTCAGTCAGTGAGCTCTTATTGTGATGTCCTTTGTGCTAACAGTCAGCAGCACCTCCACAGATACCTGGGAGAAATGCTTCCAGACATCTATCCAGGCTCAGCATCCTTTTGCCTGGATGCGTTGGATGCAAGCGTGGAAAGCTTCACAGCTCCTCCCTTTCTCTCTTGCAGCAGGGCAGATGCTCACAGTGGTAAATACCATGCCAAATTTTGAACACTGAAATATAGTGTAAAGCAGGTTGGGAAAGGGCAGGCAACTATGTGACTACATGTTTTCCCTGGCAGTGCCCTGCAAGGTTCTCCAGGCTTGCTGGTGGCATAATTCATGGCCTATCACCTGACCACCAAAGCAGCAGTGTCCTTTTGTACAGGCACTGCACACTCCTGCTGCTCCACTGGCTCTGGCTTGGTGCTCCTGAGGGCCTGGCTTATTGCTGTATCAGTCCCCCAGCCCAGGAACCACTGACCAACCCTTGAAACCTCTGAAGTGTTCAAGACTCCCACAACCCTGGTGTGCTGTCCCAGGGCTGCACCACCCTCCTGGGGAAGGGTTTTCTCATAGTGTCCATCCTGAATATCCAAAGCCTTCTGTTTTGCAGGAAGGCAGGGAATTTCATTAGAAATTATGCTTGACTAAAATGGGTGCTTCTTGCACCAAAATGTAAAAAAAAAAAAAAAAAAAGCAGCGTGTAAGAATGTGAAATATGATAGACAGTAAAATAATGTGGTAAACATTGCTTACCTGAGTACTCAGAAGTGGTATTTACCAGGTCCAAGACAACCTAAAGCTCAGACTAGACAGGATAATCAAAGGTACTAGAGAGAATCATCAAAGGCAGTACAACAGGACTCTACAGGCATTCTAGAAGTTGGGGGAAATGCACATCCACTGATGGATGGAGGAAACAACGTGGTGCTGAACAATAACAAAAACCCCACAATGATTAATGGACTTTTGTAGCATCTTTGCTAGGAGAGACTTCTCCGAGATCTCTGCGTTTACCAGCTTAGTTTTGAAAGGAGGTGAGAAGGCCAAATGTGGGGTTTAGGGACTGCTTAGATAAGCTGGGCATAATTATATCCACTGGAAGAGATGACACTCACTCCTGTGCACTAGCTGGTTCATGTCAGTGAAGGTGCTGTAAGCCATGGTGGAATATTATGGCAACCGGGAGAAGGCTGAATGAAAAAGCTAGTACTATGCCCACCCTTAAGAAGGGCAAGGAGAAAGATCTGGGAAACAGCAGTAATACCTCCAAACTTGTATTGGAATTACCAAAATATATTGTAAGCAATACCTCTATCTTTGGAAAAATTCAGGGAGCAAGAATTCTTGGAAGTACTTTTCAAGCATGTGAAGGGCAGGAAGGCAGTCAGGAAAAGTCCACTGATCCAGCCTTTGGACTTAACTGAAGGCCCTTATTTTCCCTACTTAGCTCTTCACTACAAGATCTAGTGCAGACTTAGGAAGCCAGGCACCTCTGACTCTACAGGGATCTTTGTGCACTGATCCGCATTGCTGGTAGTTTTATTTGAGAGCAGTGAATGGAAAAGTAAAACAGGCTCCAGGAGTGGAGTTGCTGCCTTGGGTAAACAGAAGACAGAGGTTCTCCTATGTGTGTGTTGTCCCTGAGTGCACAGACATGCTGCGTGTGGGATGAAGTCAAATAAGAACAGATCCAGCGTCAGCACTGCCACACTAAGACACAGCAAGAACAAAGAGCAAGCACACCCACTTCAGACTCCTTCCAAGAGGGTTAAAAGGTTTAGCAAACTCCAGCTCAGTACTTTTCTTCCTTCTAACAACAGCTTCTTTTTTGTTGTGGGTTGTTGGGTTTTTTTATCCCCTGGGGCTAGAGAACAGGAAAGTGTAGCAGAGTAAACATGTGGGATAAATGTCAGAGACCTCTGCTCACCCACCCTGCCCCTTGGCAGGCAGGTGAAGCCTGAGGTGGAAAAAAGTATGGTCTCAAGCAAAAGACTCAAGGGATCCTTTACAAGCCACATGCTGATCTGGTCCAGGGAAGCCTTGGTAACCAGTGGGGAGAAGGGCGAAATCCTGCTGACACTTCTCTCCTGCTGACACTTCTCTCCTGCTTTCAGCAGGGGACAAAACTTCTATATAGGGCTTCTTCCAGCCACTGAGCTGTGTGACTCCTAAGCATTCTCACTCAATGGGAAGTTGTAGAACATGGGAGGAACAGCTCAATACTCAGAGGACAGAAGTAGGAGAAAGCGGAAGGTCCCTCTGGGACCATTTTTCTGCCAGCAGATAGCAAACTTTGAATCATGAGAAGGTGACACCCACAATTCCTGTGCAATATTTCAGGGTCCAAAAATCAATGAAAGGTGCACTAGGAATCACCGAGGCTACTGCAGCACCCCAGTCTGCTGGCAACTTCCACACAATGATGCTCCTGCATTGTCCCCAGTGCCCTGGCAGCCCGTCTTGTTGGGACGAAACAGGCAAAGGCCAGTGCCCTCTTCCAGAGCCTTCTGTCAGTATGGTCTTCAGAGCATGCCTCAAAACTCTAGGGGCTTAGGGATGTCCCACTGTGACAGGCTTGGCCCCAGAGTCTTGTGGTTCTTCCCAGCTGGAAACAAACCTATCTTTCCCTGGAGAGCACTGGGGAGCTCACGCCAGCTGCCTAGCCTTAGCCAGAGTCTTGCAGCCAGAAAAACCTCTTCCACAGAAACTGTTTTCATAAGAAATTGCCAAGGAACACAGGCAAATGTTTACATCAGTTTCCCAGGAATGACTTCTCCATTTCCACGCTTGAGCCAAACCCACAGGCACCTAGGGAGCAAGCAGTGGCCTGTTTTCCCCAGGCAGTCAACAGCCTGAGTGAGGGCTTGCATCCCCTGCCTGGTTTCAGGAGAGGTTTGCATGCTGTCCCCCTTCCCCCAGGTAAAGGAACCACCCTACTGTTTTCTGGTGTCATCTGGGGACTCTTGGATCTCTTTCTCTAACACAGGGAAAAATTCTGCAGCACAGAGAAATTCACTCACAGGGGAAGACAGAGGGAAGAACAGCTGGAGAAAGCTAATGCAAGGAGGCTAAGGCAAGTCCCAGCCCACCCCATCAGCCAAAAACCCACCCGGACAGAGGGGTAATCCAGAGCGATGCTGCCAGACATCATTACTGAAAATACTTTATTTGACATCAAGAGTAAAGTAGGAACATTGGATTACACAGCCCTTGATACATAAATGATAAAAATGCAAAAAGCAAAACCATCTACAGGAAACCCATAATCAGTCCAGTACACAGTAACACCCCGGGTAAAGCTGCATATCAGGACCCTACCTCATGTGAACAAGCAGTCAGTCATCCTGAAGAAACAAAGCATTAGGATTTCCTTTGCAGCTATTTGTTCTGAGTTTCAACCCTTAGTTACACTCAGTATCACTTTGAGTGTTTTTACCAGTACGGGAGAGGAAAAAACACCACCCATCACAGGACATGGCCAGAACTGACTCCTGAGTAACCTGAATGTTTATAGACAAGGCTCCAGAAAACCCCAGGGAGAGAAATTTCATGGCCAGGTAGAGGCACGAGCACTTAATGAGTTTGACTAACAGAGTTTACACAGAGAAAATGAGATCTGGAAATCACGGTCAGCACCGAAGGGCAAAACGAGCAACAGAAGTGGCTTTGGTTCTTACATGGCTTGTGGCTTTAGCAGTAGAAGAGAAACTATGCAGCAGCTTCTTGCACTGCTGGTATCTCTCTGCTGGGAATGGTTTTCAGGTTTCCTGATTTTCCAGTTTCCATGTCTTTCCTCTTTCAAGGCACATGCTGTAGAAACCTTTGATCTCCACAGCCAGAAACAAGTGCTCAGACCGCCTCCATGACATTAAATGATTTCGGCACACAGCAAAATAACGAGTTGTTACACTAACTTTTTCTAATCTTCAAAGCAGGTCCCACTGCAAGGAATGTTCCCAGGGCCTCCCCCCGCCTACCAACCACTCAGTTACAACAGGTATCCCCTTCGCAGAGGCTGGCGGTAGACAGACACCACCACAGCTGATGGTCCCAACCCTGCAAAGTTACAAAAGGCTCAGCACAAAGTGGAAGCGCTCTCTGCAAAGGTCCGGCATTTTCAAGTGGAGTCTTGATTAGCTTTGGTGCTGATCTGCTACCCGTGGGAGTGGGTCCCCGCTTCTAAGGCACCTTTGAAAACACAAAAATAATCCCCTCCTGTGTCTCCATTACTGATGTAGGCCACACTGTTTCGTGGGTAGACATTTGACCTGACTTCTCTAAAACACATTTTTTTGTACTCCCTTGTATTTGCGAGAGCTGGAGCCTGACCTGCCAAAAAGGAGTTGTTTTGTTTTTTTTTTAATGCAATGATAAGCACAACAGAGAAGCTCTTAACCACAAGCCTCCTTCCTTGCACTTTGCTCCTGCTCCATGTAAGCCCATCTTTGCTCACCTCCCAGCGTGACTGGAACAGCAAGTCTAGCCAGAAGGAGCTTTGAAGCAAAGGGAGTGAAGACTTTTTTCGAAGTAAGACTGAAAAGGCAGTTAGTAATTAGAGTTTCTATGCATCCTATGAGCCACTGCTGGCCTAAAAATAAATGCACTGTCCCCCAGCCCCTGCAGGATCCCACCCCTGCAGTGCAAGGGTTCAGCAAAACCTTCAGGTCTCAAAAAAAAATGCAATAAAACCCCAAACCAAACCGAAAAAAACCAAAGCAATACCCTCAAACAAAACAAACAAACAAACAAACAAAAAAAGCCCAAAACAAAACAAAACAAAAAAACCACCAAAAAACTACAGGCAGTGCTGAAGACGATCCCCAATACAACAAGTGTCCCTGATTTTAAACAGCCTTCAGCACAGGCCAAGGAGGTGCAAATTGCTGTGGTCAGAGCTGGTGGCAAGGCGCTCACCAGAAGGAATTCAGTTCTGAGTTTATGGCTAAGAGCTTTAAATCACTTAAACCAGCTCCACGGGTGTCAGCACCTCAGGCTTTCCTATGGTCACGGGAAGGAGAAGCAGGGTCTGTACAGGTGGTGCCCCGATGCACTGACAGAGAACAGTACTGTAGAAATGTGCATGGCTCTCAAAGCCTGAGACAATCGGAAAGGAGGTTCCAGACAGAGTACACGCACTGCAAACAGGCTTTGGG
The DNA here is from genome assembly GCF_003031625.1 of Empidonax traillii. NCBI lineage: Eukaryota > Metazoa > Chordata > Aves > Passeriformes > Tyrannidae > Empidonax > Empidonax traillii. The sequence continues at coordinate 574,966 of NW_020955345.1, read as the reverse complement.
CAATGGAAAATCAACTGGATGTCAGCTCTGCTGTGAATATCTCAGCACCGCAGGAGATTTCATGGACAAATATGCAGAGCAAATATGATACATTGCTTATATATAATGACGCACATAAAAAGCCTACTAGTCTAAAGATAGAGGAGGCCTTGAATCATATCCTATTATGCTGCACCCTACTTTAATCTGGTATTAAATATACTGCTTATGATACACAAATTACCTTTAAAAGTTATTAAAATGTTACAACAACAATAAAAGTAATACAGATTTCAAGTTTTTTGCACAATCTTGCAAGAGAGAATTTTGGTTTTAGGGAGCTTCAGACAATGTTTAAATAGCGTGGTGACTTCCTACCACGGTTAACAAGTGTCAGCAAATTCTAAGGCCATAATTTAATCATGCAATTAAATTAATCTTTATTTCAGGAAAAAAAAACACCAACCACCACAAACCCACCCCTCTCCACTGCCCAAAAACCCCCAGCTGGTGTTGTGCTGAAGCAAATAGTCTCTGTCATGTCCAGAAGTAACATTATCTGAAGCCAGCGGTTTTTGCAGATGCCGCTTGTGTAGCTCCCAACCTATGCAGAGAGCTCACTGACAAATTCTGGCAAGCTCTGTCTTGACTCACTCAAAGCCTCCTTTGAGACTAAAAGAAATAATAACATTCATTGAATCCAGACTTGATTGTTCAACACCTGCTCTGCACACAGAGAAGATGTTTGTTTTGGTCACTATGAGAAAAAAAAAGTGTGATGTTGTCTCCTTTAAAAAAAAAAATCTAATGCAAAGCGTAAACTTGTACAATTTTAGCAGCATTTTACAGTCCTTCATAAAGTAAAACCAGGAATGAATTAAAATCTCATCTAAAATACCAAATATCATGGGCAGTAATTGTTGGTATATCAATCACAATCAGTAAAATTTGTGTCCAGAAATTAACTCAACCCATGGGGAGTACTGCAGCAAATAGATCAGATTCAACATTTTCTGGTGAATATTTACAACTCCTATGTACAACTTCTGGACTTACAAAACAACGGAGAGCTAGAAAGTTGTGTAGAGTCAAGTTTGGAATTTAAAAAAAATTTAAAAATAAAAGCACTTGTCCAACCGATTTGGAGACGCTTTGGCATGCCAAAAGAGGCCTTTTTTTTGGTTCACGGCAATTGTTATAAAACCAGCAGATATGTTATAAAACCAGAGGCCAGATGTCCTGGGCAATATAGGCAAGTCTCTGTTGTGTCTCTGGTGTTAGCTATTTGGCGAGCCAATATCCACTGTGATCTTTGTATACAGAGGGTACTTGTCAGTTCTTAACACCTTGTAGGATAGTGTATTTAAGCCGTCAGAGTTCATTGTCTCCCTTGTGTGAGCAATTCGGTCAAACCTGCAGGAGGGGGAGGGCGGAAACCACAAAGAAAGAAAGGAAAAAATGTTTAAACAACTCGAACTTTGCATGCCTCTCAGGCGGCATCTCCGGTGTTTCAAGAACAACCTGAGTATCAGTCTTATAAACCCCCAGATTTGGCCAGACTGAGTAGTGGTCCAAAGCATCCCTATGGGGTCAAATTTTAGATAGGAAAAAGCAGCCAAGCTTATAAATCACACAGGTCCTTTTCCAGCTTTGCACTGGAGCAGAGGTTTATGCCCCAAGGACACGCTGGAAACAACTGCTTGGGGTGTAATTTGCTGTGTTCAAGGGAAAAAAAAAAAAAAAAGGAGGCGGGGGAGAGACCTCTATGTCATAGTGCAATGCTGGGGAAAAGTTCTATAAATCAGGTAATAACCTGGTAAGGGGGAGGGGGCAACTTGGAGTGCAGAGAGGTTCAGTCAGGGAGGAGGAGATGGCTTGAGCCTTTCTGCAGTTGAGCTTTTCGCCCCCCTCAAACCTGCTGCGGGATGGGGTGAGACACACCTCTCGGGGTTGGGTTCGTTCTTCCTGTCCCGGGTATGCCGAATCATTCTGCACTTCCCAATGACAGCATCTGGACGGGATATCCCCATGCCTTTAAACACCAGCCTGTAAAAAAAGCAAGTACATTAAACACTCAAACGGATGTGGGATGCTCTGCCACACCTTCCACAAATGACCATTGGTTTTGCCTACTTTTTTTTTTTTTTTTTTTTTTTTTTGAGGGTGTTGCTAGTGCATTTCCAGGCTTGCCAACACTGAAAGGGAGGAAAGCCAGTCCTTTTCCATACAAGCACATTAGCGTGGGGAGAAGAGACATCCCCCCTGTCAACACCAAACTAAATTCATCTCCACCTCTATCTCCTGCAGCCAACACCCAATACCCACATTAACCTTGCTACAGGCTGTAGACTCGACTTTGAATGAGAGGCATCTAGTTTTTAACCCTTCTGGATAGGATGTGAAAGCAGCAGTGCTGGGAGAAACTGAAGTGAACGGTGGTGGGTGGAGCAGCATGAAGGAAACAAACACATGGTGAGACTCACAGCAGTCCCAGCTGGGTCCCACCGAGTGAGGGGCAGCCCATTTTTGCATGTTCTCTGCAAGACACCTGCAGTTATTTCACTGATACTGGAAAAGTACTTGAATTTTTCTTCTTTGCCTCTGCCTTTTCACTTCTGCTCCTCAAAATCTGAGTGCCCTAAAAAGAGAGGACTACTACTACCTTGCTCTAAATGTTCTGCCCCACTGGAAGGCTCTCCCTCTCTTTGTTCATTAAACCTTTTTTAGGAAGCCCCTTCCTGAAGCCCAGAAGAGCTCAGAAAGCCCAGAGAAGAGACCATGCAGAGTGGGTTTGTCACTGAGAAACATGAAGAGGGCTTCCAAACTCAAGGTCCCAGTGATGATTTCTCAACCCCATGTCCACCCTTTACCCTGGTCTTCAGGCAGGGGTGGTCCCAGCCTGAAGTGTTTGCTGAGTCAGCAGATAGCCCCCACATCACCTCTATCTCCTCCTGGAGACACCCTATGCCCCCATACCTGGGTGAGAGCAGCAAGTCTGTGCTCATCCCCACCCTGGACGCACCCCAGGGAGCCAAGGAGGAAAATTTATTTACCTGTTATAAATGTCATCATCTTCGCCACCCCAGCCCCAGTAGTTATTTGGGAACCCATTGATCTTTGTGAACTGCTCTTTGCTCAAGGCAGACACACCTCCAAAATACTGATTGTAAGGCAACCTGGAAGCAGAGAGAAGAGGACATTAGAGGAGGACAGGTGCCACTCAAGGGGCAGCCTGACTGCCTGCCTGAACAGGGTTTGCTTCTGCCCTTCACCCCAGCCCACAGAGAGCCAGCATCCCCTGCAAGGCACCTTCTTGCAACAGGGAGCAGCATGTGTGGACTTGGCTGGGAACTGGTGGGCTCAGTCACAAGTACACTGGGGAAGTATTCTGCAACTGGCAATGGCTGCAGCCTTTCACTAAGCAGTGCACTGTCCTCAAAGGACAGGCGGGTGAGATGCACATCACATCACCAAAGGTGACGTGCATGCCACAGGAGTGGCAAGAGCTCAGACAGACAGGGTGTGCCACAGAGTCTTCTCTTCCTGCAGCCCAAAACTGAGCTGGCAGTGTGACCTTACATACACAAAACCAACCAGCTCCTGCTCAAAACAGGGGACAATGCACCAGGGGTTTGGGGACAGATGGATTTCAGACCCACAGCACAAGGGGTGGGCCCACACAGGGATCACCAGGACCTAGTGCAGACTTGTCTCTGCTTCAGCAAGCAGAAGAATACCCCGGGGCACGCATTTCTTCTTTGAACTTCACCTAGCTGCAAGAAAAAGCTGCAGCTGTTGTGGTGCCAGTGGCAGTCCTGCTCTGAGCAGGGCCTGGGTCTGGAGTGGAGACGTGCAGGGATCCTGCCTACACCACCACTGCTATAGCTTTAGCACTACCGGCCACCACGGGGGCACAACCGGTTTTCACTTTATAGATTTACTTTATAGGCGAGTTTTTAAACTCCCCCTTGGGGATTTGGGATAGGAAAAGAGAAGACAGAGAGGAAAAGCAAAACACATTTCTGTTCACAACACCTTGCTAACAGAAATGTTATGCTGGAAGACATTTCGTTTTGTGCTGCTCTCAGAAACCAGGGCGGGTCTCTCAGTGGTGCGAAACTGAACAGCCAAAAAAAAATTTTTAATTTTGGTCTTAAAATAATGCCTGATGTAGTATTTTTAAAGCTGCACATAATTCTCACTATGTGAGAGTGTCTCACTTTTCAGACTGAGTGGAAACACTAGCTGTCTTCCACCTTCCAGCCTGAAACACAAGAAGGGATACGTGGGCATCTGCGAAACGCAGGGTGCTTGGTTTTTCCTTGCCCTACATTTCACTTTCCAGAAGCTGTGAATTTTAATAAACTGCTTGGCTGCATTTCTCCGCCTTCCTCCCCCCTCCAGCCACCCCCACTCCCTGCAGGCACACGCATGCCCAGACAGGCTTTTGTGAGAGGCGTTTTCCCATGCTTCCACTGGTAGGTGGGGATGGGTAACACCGTGCCTGGCCTGCTAGACTATGGGTGGTATTAGGGAAAAGATGCCCCTCCAAAAAGGCGTCTCACCGAAATCCAAATTTATCCATGGATACAGAGAGGTGCCGCGGCTGGCTGTAACATTTGTAGGTGTTTCTGTCATCCATTGGGATGAGGTCTACGTCACTAAACACAAAGCAATCATAGTCATACTCTTTCAAAGCCTCTGCGAATCCTATATTCAGCAGTTTAGCACGGTTAAATTCTTCCTCTCCATCCTAATTTAAAAACAAAGAAAAACAGTTAAGTGCCTTAAATTGGACAGTTGACATCAGCAGTTTCTTACCTGCTCTGAGGTGCCCGTGTTGCCGCACTGGGTTGGCACACCTGTGATGGACTGAGCTGGAGCCCGAGCACTACCCTTGCAGTGCCCACGGGATGTTTGCAGCGAGACCTACCGCCCACCAAGGATGCTGCCTGTGGGGTGGTGACATCTGGGGCAGCTGCAAATCACGGGGGCAGACAAAATGGCTGAGGAAAGGCTGGACCTGGCTCAGCTCCCAGCTCTTGGTGGGAGCTTCCAAGAGGGCAGGTTTGATACCGAGCGGTTTCTGTGTCCCCCTCCACACGCAGGCATTTCAGGTTTGAATTCCATAAATTCAAACAAAGGGGAAGCAGCCGGGGCTTCCTGGAGCAGCAGAGGAAAGCAAAGAGAGATGAGTTTCTCTAGAATAAGGGTCTCTTGCCACAGAGAGAAACCTTGGTGGTGCTTTGGTTTAGAGCCAGAGCAAAGGACCATGGACCAAAACTTTCTGTGGCCAGGATCTGAGGACCCTCTTCCTAAGCTCTGCCACAGCACAGCTGTGGGACTGTGGCATGGCCTCTGCCGAGCAACACGTGTGAGCACACGCCAGACCTGATTTGCAATGCACAAGATGGCACCGGGAGTTATGGTCTGGTTCTCTGCTGCTCGCTCCTGATCCTCTGCCAAGCCCTGGGCAGATATGCACACACAGGAGCAGGATGCTCCCTGGGAACCCCAGAAGCTGGGTCAGCACATGGCTGTGACACAGCCTCAGTTACTGGGTGGCAGGTCAGTGTGAGCTGCTTCCTGAAAGGGCTATGGCTCATGTGCTGGATGATGCCACTGCTGCAGTGGCACATCCCCTTCTTTGGTGCTCCTCTCCCACCATCCATCTGTTCTGGGGGCCCTGACGAGAAAACAAAATCAGGAAGGTTGTCACCGTGATAGGAAGGACCCGAAAAGAACTGACACTGCAGTAGGGCACGTTTTATCCCAGGGAAGGCGCAGCTAAAGAAGGGACCTGCAGAGAACGGAGCAGGAAAGTCTCCACTTTCCTCCCTGAGCAACTGAGGAGAACCCATTGGGCCTTTTTCAGGCAGAAACATTTAAAAAGCGCACGTGGCTTTGAGCACAAGTAGAGGCTTGCAAACTGCTTGCGCACTTTTGAAATACAACAAGATCATACCCACAAACATAAGAATATTGGTTTGAGAGTAAGGATTTTCAGTCCAAGACCCCAGTTTGCAGCAGCAGCAGCTTCAAACCCAAACCCTATGCAGGGGAACACAACAGGTGGAAGCAAACTCACAGGCCATCGCTGAAGGAGGCTGGAGTTTTTCTGCCAGCCTGGAAACCAAGACTGCTAAATCTTTTCTACCTTTGCTCTTCCACACTCTCTGAGCAGCGTTCAGCCAAAGGACTGTGCAAGCTGCCCCTCCACCCTGCACTACCCGCGCCCAACACAGGATGAAAATCAAGGATGGATTGTGCCCGAGGAGCAGCAGCTTCAAACATCACGCCTCCCAGACAGCTTTCCCTGGTTAATAAACAGCAAGTCTGGGAACTGTTTAATCCAGACTGGTTAATAGATCTGCTGCTGGAGAGCCAATGCAAGTTCTTAAAACAGCCCCAAGTATCTTTCAAATGAAGGTTTTAACATGCAAGTGTCAAACCACAGTTTTCAAAAGCATTCATCACCTGCCTAGGGCATAAATGACTTCACAGGGAGGAGTGAGCTTTCGTGGAGGAGGATCTGAGCAAATTCTCGGCATCCTCACCAGAAACAAAAGGGTTCACACCATAAATAAGGTGGTGGGAGGATGATTACCATCATGCATAAGAGCAGTGAAAACTCGACTACAGAAAATAAAGGTAAGTGGAACAAAAAACCAGGGGAGAGGAAGCAGCTGAGGCTGTGAGATCAGTGTTTTCTCCACTTGGCAAAGGGGCTGCCCAGCCCCAGCTCCTCAGCGCTCCTCAGGTTCCCCAGCACCAAACCCAAACCTGGCTCCATAGTCCCAAGGGGGACTCTTCCCGGTGCTGGTGCAAAGTACAATGTTCTTATACTTCAAAGCATCTGCTGAGTCCAGTCTAGCAGAGTGTCCTCATTTCACACCCTTTGGCTGTTCTTTTTCTAATGAAATTCAAGGCAAAGGGCAGTTCACACCGATTTTGTTACCAGCAGAGGCTCAACTGTAATTAACTCATGCCTTCAAGTAGCCTCAAACTCTTCTGGGTGCCACATGGGGATTAACATGCTACAAAGAGCTGCGTTTTCAAATTTCTCTCGGAAAAGCCTCAAGGCACAGCTCAGTGATCACACCAAGAGCACGTGGGACCCCTGCACATGGCGGGGACTAGACACAGGGCATTGCCACTCTCTTCCCAAATGTTTACACAGCTTCACACTCTAGGATCCAAGAGACTGGAGGGGGAAGGGAATAACAACCAATATAAGAAAACAAAAACCCTTCTCCAAGCCATTTTTCTATGCCTTTACATCGAACAGGTAGCTCATGCAGCAAACTTTGCTGCATGTTATCAAATGCAATTGCTTTAAAGGCAGAAGGCTGGTTTTCTGTCCCATTAGACATGCAGGGCTTTACAGCCCGTATCAGAGCAAAAAAAGACTGACAAGGTTTTGCTTTTTGCAGAAAGCTGCTTCTTTACCTAAGGCAATGTGGAAGCACTGGTGTGCTCGAAGTACCTGAGATTCAAATCTCTCAAAACTCAGAAGCATGCTGCAGACTTCCATCTTTGATTGATCCCCAACATTTTGGGAAAGCAAGCCCAACAATCCAGAGCTGGGGAAACTTTGTACTGCTGTACCTTCCAGGTCAGCGCAGGGAGCCCTTGAAAAATCAAATAAAGCAGAACGGAAGAAACCTCCAGCCCCCACCTCTGTTTGGCAGCTCCTCATCCCATGGAAGCTGAAATCCCATTTTGCCACAGAGAGATGGATTACTTTGGACTTGCTTGGACAGAGGAACATTATCCTGAAGAGCAAGGCAGCACACAGGGGACTGCTGCTTTGACACTGAAGGCAAGCTCCATGCCTTCCTAGGTTTTCAGCCAGTAAAAATGTTGTCCAAGCGTATTTTTGCTATTTTCTTTTTCTTGACAGGTTTTTCCCAATATTCTCTTGTCCTGAAACTTAAACCAATGTCTGAGTTTAGTGCTGGTGCCCAGCACCTGTTTCTGGCTCCTGAATTTACTCTCTGTATCAATCCCCTTACATCCAAGTCCATCCCCATTCCCTGATCCATGAGAGAGTGGAACAAACTACTGCCTCAGTCCTGCAAGGTCTGATGCTGACTCCTCCTTGCAGCTGGAGATGAATGATTAGCTGAGGAAAAGAACATCCAGGCCTTTTTACTACCCATCCCTTACCTTTGCTGAATCTCAGGCAGACGTACAAAATAATATTTTGGGGCCCAACAGAAAAAAATCATGGTTTTGGAGCCATTACTCAAGGTAAAGGGGTTGCAAACCAGCAAGATGCCATCTGTCCTGGCTTTGTCCTACCTCCTCCCACTTCCACGCAGGAGGCAGCTCTGCGATTCCTCCTGCAGACAGCACAGAGGACCTCTGGCTGCGTCTCTCTGACCTAGATCTTACAATTATCAGGTCTCAGGGAGGTAATGGTGAGGATACATATTCCTGGCCAGCCAGAAGAGCCATCACCTCTAATGGGAGCCTGCTAGTTAAATCAGGGATACACCAAGACAACCCAAACCACACACACACATCATGTCCATGTGTAGGTCCTCACTCCAGTGACTTGAGCAGGTAGAAACAGATTTCCAGGGCCCTAGAGGGCATCAGGAGACACTGTGGTGTTTCTGTGTCAAAGGGTGTTTTCATGCCTCAGCACAATCACACTGGGCAGCGGGAGGGAGCAGCCACAGTGGAAACTGGCGTCCCTCACCACTGCAAGGGTAAGCAGGAGCCAAGCACAATTCCCTCCTTTTTCCCCATACCTGGGGGGTCCTGATAACCCCTGCAAAATGACATGAATAAGAGTGATGCCCAACCACTCCACACTCACACACAGACACCCTCTCTGGAAACTGCTACCCAGACACTGCAGGTAGCACCAGGGGCCAGTGGAAAAGGGTTGAGCAGCTGCCCAGTTTTCAGGGAATTTGCCAAGTCTCCCCTTCCCCAAACTTTAGTCTGGCTCCACAGGCATTTGCGTGGGCTGAAATGCAGTGAGAATACCTGCTTCTAGACCTGAGTGCCCACGTGGCAAGAGCTGGAGGTGCCAGAGAGTACACTGGTAATGGTGGGGCTGAGGGAGACACTGCAAATTCGCCGCTGACTTCTCATTTGCTCAGGTCAAGCTAGCACGGCATTGAATGGGCATTACACTAAGTGCGCCCAGTCATGCGCCCTCACCTCAGATTTATCTGAAAAATCCTACAACTCCTACTCCACGCACTGGGTTTGGGTTTTTCTGGGGGGGTGGAGCGTGCAGGTTGAAACGCAACATGCATTTTTTCCACTGGCTCCCGTTGCATGGCAGACATTTTGCAAACACCATCCCCCTGACTTCAGCCAAGCCCTACTCTGAGGCACTCAGGCACGCAGGAACAGCACGGTGGAGACACAATGGACTCGTGACAGAAACATATTGCGCTGAAAGGAAGAAGTTTGACATTACCAGTGCAGCAGTAGCAGGGCTCAGCGCTCCTCTTTCTTTCTATGAGATGCCGAGCACAGAAGAGCATGTAGGCAGCGTGTAAGAACCAGATCACACAGCAATTCTCCTTGCTTCAGTGATTGCTTTGATATAGACAGGATTAACAAGTAAAGGTAATATTTCCCCACTAGAAGGAAAAATAAAATAAAAAAAGAAAAAAAAAAAAAAGGAGGGCAGATGCAAAGGGAAGGACAGACAAGAAAAAGAGAAAAGCAATTGTCAAGACAGCAGAGAAAAATAAGACCGTTTTCCTACTGTACTTCTGGCAGAATTAATACATTTTCTGCAACTCTCTCTATTCAGTGTTTCAACTCACCCTTGAGAGATGCACCCGGTGGGTTTGCTACCACTGACCACTCCACCTCTTCCAGACACAGCTTATTAGAGGCATGCAGAAGGAGGATGTTTATTTTACAAATCAAGTAGTCTTACTTGCTAACCTACATCTGCTGGATGTGTCCAGGACATATATACCCTGCGTACCACATTCCACTCCTGCTCAAACTGTGCACAAGGGATGCACCTGAAAAAAACATTTGCTTCAGAAACTTCTGTGAGGGTTAACTTAAAACACACGGCCCTAGTGCTGGAGAACAGGACCAGAGAAGAGGAGTAGCCAGCAACACAGGGCAAGGCAAGCCAGCATGCACCACGGCAGCAGCAGCAGGAACTCCAGCTGGGCTTCAGACACTGCCTGCCTTTACAGGCACCAGCACTGCTTTCCCTGCCGTTGACCACCACCGATGGCAGAATACCAGCCCCAGCTGCACTGCCAGCTCTTTGCAATGGAGACACCTGCTTATCCACGAGTGATGCCGCAGACCGTGGGTGGGCAGCTCTCCCCTGGTCCCCCGCTGAGCTGGCAGGTGAGCTGAGGAGGCAGCGGAACCCACTGCTGGACACCTCATCGCACCTTCCCTTCCCAGCCACGCTCAGAAAGCGAGGCATGCCGCCCTGCTGCCTTCACCCACCCACACCCTAGGGACTCAACCAGCCTTGTGGCACCAGGAACTTGCACAGTCAAATGCTGCACGTGCAAGGAAATGCAGCCTGAAGGACGAAGGGCTGGGGCCGGCCCTGCACTGCTGGACCGCAGCAGCACCAGCTGCTCTTTGCACTACAGAGGAAGGGTCTCCTTGCAGGGCTTAATTTTAGGGCACTGTGTGCCAGTCCACATGCTGCAGAAATGCCTTGTGTCCTCAGTAATGTGGCTGCCAGGCCACAAGCACAGTCAGACGCACACACCAGAGCATCTTGGCTGCTGTGCTTGGGAACAACTGCTAAATCCTCACAAATCACCTTTGTCCAGATCTCTGGCACCCTGAAAATGAGCAAAGTAAGAGAAACTGTTGTAATGGAGTATTGGTTTTCTCTCTAGGAATAGTTCTCCTCTTACTTTCAATTCTGTGGGGAAATACATTGCTTGAGTGACCATTTTAAATATTCATGGTGTTTGATATGCCCAAACACATGATCCAAGTACAGGTTTAGGAAGTTAACATTTAAAGGAGCATGCTGTTATCATCTCAGTTTTTACTGAGATGAGAAAGCACGATATAAATAAAGATCCAGGAGAGAAACTGCACTGTGGGGTTGCCCAGCCGGTGGTCTCTGCTAGGGTTCTCAGAACTGCACCTGCCCTTTCACACTGCAGCCCATACAAACGCCTGCACATTTTAAACCTTTCGAAGTGCAAACACCACCCACTTATTTAAAAACCATTGTGACATAAATTAAGACAGCTTGTCTTGAGTGAAATGTGCTTTTTTATGCCTTTTTTTTTCTTTTTAAAGACAGATCTAAGGGTACCAGATGTGAAGAAAAAAAAAAAAAACCAAAAAACAACAACCTTCCCATGACTGCTTGTTTCTTTTCTGTTCTATTCACCTGAAGACAGCCACTTACTTACCTGCTCCACTGCTTTCTCCATCCTGACCCTCTGTGCACTAACACAACAGAAGATGCTCAAGTAAAGTAAGTGAAATCCTACAACTTCAGGGCACATCCAATACCAGATTAAGCTTTAATGCTACTCTGTCACCTTAAAGATCTCTGTATGCAACTGGGAACTGCATGCAGCAGTTGGGAAAAAGGAACATTTGGAAAGAAGTGTTAAATTGGGTTGTGCTATTAGGAATTTTTTTTCCTACTCACCAAGTGGTTTCTTTAAGCAGAAGCTCTCTAGAGTGGATTGTGCCTGAGCAGAAGAGGGGATCTCAAATTTTCCATCAAAATTGATGAAGCAAAATTTTTCATTTGAACTTTTTTTTTTTCTTTTAAGCAACCTTATCCCTGCCTGCCAGCCTACTGCTGCTCAAAGTGAAGCAACCGTTCCTCTGTTTTAAGGGGCACAGGTAGTGTTATGACTGTATAAGGGCTTGTCTCTTTAGCATCTTTCTTACCTGGTTGATAACATATACTCCATAATCTAGTTGCTGCCTTTGGAGAATTGGGTGCAAGTAATAGAGCCAGTACTTCAGGTGCTCCTCTCGGTTCCTAAAGGGTATGATTATTGCTACTTTCTGAAGTGCTATACAGTCCTTCGGAGCAAAACGACCTCCTGCTTTGATCTCTGGATTTATTCTTGCCACTTCTTCCAGGTTTACAGGCTGGGAAAACTCCACACGTAGTGCACCAACTGGAAGAGAGGGACAGCACAAAGCAAGTTAACACACAGAGTCTATCTCTCTGAGCATACATCCTTTACACACATTTGATTTTTGGTTTGGCCTTGTTTTTAAGAAACAGAGCTTTCGATCCCAGCTCAATCCCAGCAGTGCATGGAGGTGTTAAAGTTTGGACCATCCATCCCCAAAGCAATCTCTCACCATCACTCGGAGCAAACACTGGGCCTTCTGGTATCAGAACCCAACCAAGCTGATGACATTAAACTGAGCCTTGAAAATCCTGCCATCTGCATGGCAAACCAACAGCTGTGCTCCCACTGGCATGTGCACCACAAAACCAGCCTGAAGCAGCACCCCCTGCACCCTCACCCATCTCACACAGCCCAAGAACTTCAAAAATAGTCCTGCTCTCCTACTGAAATAATTACTTATGGCTAGCGACGTGCAAAGTGAATGAAATCCCCTTTTCTTGTATTTTTTCTTTTTCTTAGAGATATTTTCAGTGTTCTGCAGACATGCCCCTTATTTAATAGAAATGCTAAAAAAAGGCCTTATCCAGATTTGCATGGAGGTTGGCAATTCCTGCAGGTGGTGTCAACAGTTTTGAAACTGTCAGAACAATCTCTGCCAAAACCAGTGGGTAAAACCGTGGCACCACAGAGAGAACCCTCTCAGAGAGATGCCTCCTCTGAACATCAAGACCAGTCCTTCTGTAATATTTGCTTCCAGCTGCTCCAGCCCTGATGGAGCAAAACCCTAACAACTGTGGCAGCTCCTGCAGAAGGAAGGGCCTCTCTTGCTGTCATGTCCTGCTCCCAGGAACTGCCAGATAATAAACTGGGCTCTGCACACACACTCATCTCCTGCTAAAACCTCTGCCGCGGGTGGGGATGCTGAGGATCCTGTGCATAAGGCAGGAAGTCTCCACCATAAATACCAGGCTGGGGATCACTCCTTAAAGGTTTGGCTGCTGTACCCTCCCCCTTTCCTCCATTTTGGTGTGCACAGACGCACAGGCGTCCTAGAGCTACTGCCTCCAGTTCGCACTTGCTACAGAGACCCCCAGACCCCCAGATATCAGGCAATGCGTGCACACACCAGCGGGGGCTACAGAGCACTTGGGGAGCCCCTCAAGAAGGGGCACAAGTGATTTTTAGAGCTCAAAAAGGCCAGGGCCGTCACAATCAACCTCGTGCACCCCGTAACAGATGACTATTAAAAAAGAAAGCAGAAATAAGGCCCCAAACTCACGGCTGGTTATTTACAAGAAGATAGTTTAGTTTGGTTGTGCTGCTCCGCAAACCTGTGCTCACTCAGGCTGGAGAAGGCAAGGAGGAGACTGGCCAGGCAGGCAGAGGTACCCAGAGTACCCCCAGAGGCAGCAGGGAAACTTTGCTGCCTGATTCACTGCCTGCACAGCAGCAGGACAGGATGCATCGTGGACAGGATGCAAAAGGATCTCCTGACCTCTGCATTTTGCACTGCTTAAACGCGCACGTTTCCCTCTCACAGGATGAGAAGGCAGCAATTTCTCAGACTCCAGGCACTGGGATCAGCCTGCCCATGCTCTCAGCACTCTGCTGCTTCCCAGCAGCACTCCCAACACGCCTGCCTGGTTCTGCACCCTCTCTGCCCCACAGCACAAGCTGAGTCCTGTGGATTCCTGCCCTGCAGCTGCAGGGCCAGGGCTGAAGACTCTCCAGTCTAAATGTGGCTCGAAGGGAGAGCTCAGAGGGCACACTGCAGTGGGAGGAAGAGGCAAGAATTGGAGGAACTGGGGCAGGAAGGAACGTGCAGTCGCGTGACCCAGACCGGGACTCGGTGACGACAGGATCAGGGGCCAGGCATAGCTATCGTTGCGCCTGTGGGACAGGCTGGGGCAGACACCGTATCATTGAGGTCAGTGGGGGCAGGAGGGGGAGACAGTGCATCATTTCCTCTGAATTTGGGTACTGCTTCTGCACAATGGTGGCGAGTACTTTCCCAGAACAGCCTCTGGCCTCAACCCACTTTCCTGCCTGCTTCCCCCACCCACCCCTCCGCCCATCAGCATTACCTCCATTAGGAGACTGGCACTCAGAGACTTAGGATGATGCTACACTTCTATGCATTTAAAACAGCAACTGAATTCAAGGGCATTGAACTGGGCATGGTTCACCTAACTGGTCATGGACAGCAAATGGGATTACGCTGGGCATCTGCATCCAGGGTGTTATTCTCCTACCTCGCTCGCATCCAGCTGCCAGCAGCAGGACCAGTCTGGCGGGATGCTGCAGGAAGCAGCTGGCCAGAAGCGACACATCCCCTCGTGGGGCCCTGCCAGCCTGGCCCACTCCCGGGCACTGGGTGGCTGCCGTCCCACCAAGTAGCCCCCTCCTGCCAGGGCAGGCTACACTCTCTGCTCCCAGTTACCACACTCTGCTCCTGAGAACAACTGCAAGCCCCATCAGCCCTGAGGATGCTTTTCTGGTTTAATGAACAAAGGTTCTTTTAATGCCTTGCGCTCGGTCACTCAGTGTAGGGGGGAAGGAAACCAAAGTTTGCCAAAGAGGGTATCTTGCAGATTGGCATCCAGCAACCCCCCAAGGCCAAATGTGGACCATTGGTCCTGCCAGCACTTGCTCTTGTTTGCCTTCAGGTGACTGGAGCATTGGCAAGGAAAAGATGGGAGAAGAAAACATAGTAATGTTAAAAAAACAGCTGCAAAAGTCAGAGACTTAACAGTTTCTTGAAGGGCACCAGCGAGAAATTATCTGTCCTGCTCTGACCTCCTGCTTAATAAATCAGTATTAAAGGCAGCACAGCTTCTTGCAAATACTGTCGTGAGGGATGCAGCCAACATGCAGGTCAGTGAGAAGTCCCCAGGCACTGGTGCCATCCATGTGCAGCAAGGCAGCCGCTTCTGGGGCAGGCTGGACTCAAATCACTCTGTTAATACATTCACTGAACACAAAGACAGAAAAAAAGCTGAACAGGCTGTTTTGAAATACAGATTGACTAAAACAAACTAGACTTCGTAAAGCCATGTGGCTGACACAAAGCAGCAGCAGCATACCACCCCCACTGCAAATCGACACTTTCAGCTCACTTCTCGAGCAGGACAAAGCTAAAGCCAAATCCACAAGCACAGGCTTTCCAACAGTGAACAGAGTCATGGTTCCAGTTGCTAATTTTAAATCCTTTTCACTGAAATTTGACTACCTGGATAGCAAACAGCCGTAGGGCTTTTGTCTCCCAGGGATGCTGACTCAGGACATGATCTGTAATGCCAACAAAGTGTGCAAAGTCTGCTGCAAGTGTTGTCCCACCAGTCAAAACTGTATCTCTACCTATGTTTACTAGGTAAACTTTCCAGTCCGATTCACTCCATCAGAATCCTTTCTGCTATTTTTCCAAGGTGGACTGCCTGACATACAAGCCTCTGTATATTGAGTCCCTTCTAAGAACAGACAGGCACAACAGAGCTGAGTGGATTTGCAATTCTGGTCACCCATACAGCCTGGCATCTATAGGCAGATGCCTTTAGCATCATGGAACTTCAACAGAGCAGCTTCATGAGCCTCTGCTGTGTATTTTCAGCAAAAGAAAACCTCGAGAACATAAACAAGCAACTGCTGGAAGCTTGCGAAAGACATAAAAGCACAGCATCACATTCAAACATTTCAGAGATTGTAAAAGGAGGTTTTAGCTGGCAGTGGCAGGGTAAGACAGACACACGTACTGAAAAGGAGCCAACCCACTCCTGGCCTCACCTCTGACACTCAGAAGAGTTTCTACTCACAGGAAAAGTGCTGCACAGGCACACGTGCCAGGGGCCATCATGCTGCTCACAAACAGGAAGCAGCTTCTCACACAAAGCAAAAAGTGAGGCTTGCAAAAAGCCAGAGGCAGCACAGCACTCGAGCCTCAGCAGCCTGGCCCACAGCCCCAGTGATTTTCTCGTCCCCACTTCCCAACAGCCATGCCTGGTCACAACATCTAAACCTCTTGCCATCTGAGGCCGCCAGCACACATCCTCCCCCCAATGCTCATCCTGCTGACTCAAATAGGAGGTCTCTCACAAAAGAAGCCCAGGATCTGCTCAGCCCGATGCTGTAGCAAATCTAGAGACTGCCCCAGCCTCCCCAGACCACAGGGAGTGGTCTAGGGAGATTATAGAGAGTATTTTCTCAATACTAGAAGTATTGGGAAAACTCAGGCAGCAATGCCCTGCAGGCCCAGAACTGCACTGTTGCATCCCTACAGGGGCTGCATACAGGATGATACCACACTCCATCCAAGAAGGTGATACAACACAGGGCTGCTGCCACAAAATGCAGCCCCAGGGGGACTCAGGTAGGACAGGGCTGAGGAAACCTCTTCTTCAGGAGGGCAGTGAGGCTGCAGCAGAAGGAAATATGAGGGAGGGGAGCTGAGCTAACAGACAGGCTTGAAGAGGTGATCCAGTAGTCTGAATCATCCTCCTTGGAAAAACCAGGAAAATTCACCTTCCTGTTTTAAGCCAGGTGTCAATCTCAGATACTTGATTTAGTGAGAATGAAAGCAAAACTCATGTAGCATCTGTTGGAAGAAGTCTGTCCCCAAACAGAGCAGAAAAGAACGTTTCCATTGCCATGGCTGAGAGTTGGGCATTGCTCTCCATCCACTGCACCACGTGCATGCCCACATTGCCCTGCTTAGACAATATTCATAAGAAAGGAAAGCTGGAAAAGAGAAGCAGAACTCGAAAGTGGGGGGGGGGGGGGAACCCAAACAACCCTCTCTTTGCAGGGGCCCAAAAGAAAAGGGAAGGAAGGGCCCATTGGCATCACCAAGTCAGCCCTGGCTGAGAAAAAAAACAGCATCAGCTCCACAGCAGAAAATGGGGGGGCAAGTTCCCCCACTCCAGGCTGCAAAGCAGGGCTGGAGAAACCTCCAGCTCCCAAACCCACAGGGCAGCTCCAGGGCAGGCAGCTGCATCCCACAGCTCAGCAAAGCACTAATTTCCTCTTAAAATCATTAAAAAATCATAATTTCCCATCAGCTAAACTTCAGAGCTGTACCAGCACCTATTCAGGTGTACCTACAGCTACACCTATTCAGAGGTGTATCAGCACCTATTCAGCCAGGTCTGAATTATAGGTCAGCCCCGTGGTGGGTGGGATGAGGAGAAGGGACAGCCCACATGTCTCTCGCCCATCTGGGTCTCACCAGCAGGCCCCTGTCCTGGCATGAAAATGGATATGAGGACACTGGACACTGGCCAGTGGGTTGCAAAGTGGCTGGCAGCTGCTGCCCCTTCCTGCCTGCAGCCCGTGCTCACCTATGAGCATTTAAAGAAAAAAAACTCCTTAGGTCTTTCTCGAAATACCCCAGTGAGGAAAGAAATGCCCTCCCAAGGACTGGCATACGTTTTATTTGGCTGATCTACACTTGTAAAGTTGCATCTCGCTACAGATGTCAGATGTGCCAATGCCAGGCTTCAACCTGCTACACAGGCATGTGTGCAGGCAGGCTCACACAGCCTCTGGCATCTGCAACTCTGGAACCAAAGGGAAACAGGCTGAAAAAACGAGGATGCATCACATGCACTGGCAACACTGGGTCTGCATGAGAGCAGAGGTCTGTGTGATTAACTCAGCGACTACCGCCAGAGAAAAAAGATTTCTTAATCCGATCCCCTTCACTGCCTATTCTAACATAAGGTCTCACACTAGCACATGGTGTCTTTAAAATAAAATAAAAAACCGCTGTTGATGAAAGATACTTCTGGGAGAAAAGCAAAGTCCTCCCTAGCGGCTCAAACCCAGTGCCCGCTCAGTGAGGCAGCTTTGAACTGTCTCTCTTTGAGCCGGGCAATCCGCATGCCATCAGCCCTTCCCGCTGCCGAATTGAATTCCAGGCTCTCAAACAGCAAACTACAAACAAACAAACAGAGAAGGCATGGATCAGGAAAAGTCTGAGCTGCCACCCGCCAGAAACCCCCCACCGTGCCGCGGGACGGGATGTGTGGACAGGAGCTCTCCCGGGCTGAGCGGCATTCCAGGTACACGGCTTTGCCAGGGGCAGCCCAAACCACAAGGGAGACGCCGCAACCCTCCTCCCCTGCCCCATCCCATCCTGCCGGTGGCATTCGCACCTGGATTCCCCGCGGCCGGGGCTCCCCACATAGCGTAGGGGAGCACGGGGTGCCAGGTGGGGCAGAGGTGTGTCTGTCTGGCCGAAACTCTGCCACGGCCTGTGAACCCCAAAATCACGGGGTGCTGCCAGCGTTGGGGAGCGCAGGAGGCAAGGAGAGAAGAAGGGCATTACATGCCTAGGGAAATGGCTAGTGCCCCATGCTCTGCCCCAGAGCACACAAGCATGTGGAAACCCATCCCATAAAGCCTTTACAGGGACCCCTTCCAGGTCCGGCAAGACAGTTCTGCAGGGAAGTGCCCTCAAAGCAAGTCCAGTTGACACCCCAGCCTGGGGAGGTGACAAAAGCAGCCCGTTTTCAGACAAAACATCTGCAGGGGCGTGGGGACTGCCCCGAGCTCCTGCAGCTCAGCTGCAGCCGAGAGGCAGCTGGAAAGGCTGTTTGCTATGCCCCAGAGGGCAGCCATGGCCACTGCTCAGTGGATTAGCACCTGCAGTGTGAATCCACACCTGGCTCGCCAAGCACTTCCCCTTGTGGGCAGGAGCTCTAGGCACTGGTTAGCACGAAAGAAAGCACTATCCAAGTGGCGACAGGCCGAGCAGCAAGACCTTCTCCAGCCCAGAAGAACAGGGGAGAACTGGACACTGACACTGCTCCATCCATGTCCCAGAAAAGCCCAGATCTTTGGCCCCACCACTGCAGCACTGCTCGTGATGGATTGGCTTGCTTTGTCCCCCGAACCTTTCCAACCAAACCCCCTTCTGCCTTGCAGAGAAGGATGTGCAAGAGGGAGGGGAGTGGTGGCTGCAGGATGCTGGCTGGAGTAGGGTCCACTGAGGAAAGGAGGTGAGCAGTGGAGTCCAGCAGCCCAGTGCCTCTGGCTTGCTTGAGAGGCCACCAGACCCTAGAGCACCTCCCAGCTGAAGACTTGCACCCCAGCCCCCTACCCTTTGAGGTTGGGACGGCCCTCAAGGCAGCAACTAGTCCCCTTTCTGCAGAGTGAAGTCAGACTGAGAAGCTCCACATCAGAGGAGGAAAGTTGAGAGCTTAACTGAATTCTGCAACAAACTGCAGTTTTGGAAGCTGCAAGTATCCGTCTTTTTCCAAACACAAACTTGGCTCAATTTCCAAAGAAACTGCTTCAGATCAACGCTGGCAGAGAAACAAGCATGTTATAAAACACTAGATCCACGAGACAAAACACTTTTCTTTTCTCTGTGTCTTGTGCCGCGTGCCTGAAACAACTGCTCCCCAGCATGGCGAGGTACATTTCCAAATTACTTTGCAAGCCTAATTAACAGTCCTTGACCTCCACCACTTTGACCAGGCAGGAGGATGCTAGGGATGTTCTCACCACAGGCTCCCTGCCCACCGAGAAAGCCTGTGCTTCAGAGTTCGATGTGCTCCCAACCACACGGCTGCGGAGCCGTCGGTGGTGGTGCCAGGATTGCGCATCTGCTCCCGGCCAAACATCTTAAACATATTCTTTGGAGAAGTTTAACACAGTTTCTCAACCGCTCTTTTGAAGCCAAGGATGCCTAACTTTGAGCTCATTAGCTCCCCCTCCCCCAGCCCTCTCCACGCTCTTCTCGGAGTTTCTGTTTTACTTTTTCAAAAGAAGGCAGAGGAGGGACACAGCACAACCCCAGCCTGCAGCGGTGAGCGAAGCAGTGCCTGTAGCACTGGGGTTTGGGGGCAGGCAGGAAGGAGCAGAGAGACTGGCTGTATCGAAAAGGTTCAAAAAAAGGAAAGAGAGCAAAGTAAATAACTGCAAGTTCAGACTAGAGAAGAGGGAGATGCTGAATGTAAAGCAAATGCTTTCTCCACGATGTGGTATTGCAAGTGACCCCACAGATTCAGAGGCCCCCAGTTTCTTGGATAGAAACAGCCCAGAGAGACAAAAGCCGGGGACTGCGGGTGGGCAATGTGACAGGATGATCAGATCCCAAGCCTGCCAAACCCACCAAATCCCTCCAGCACTGTCACCATCAGAAGTCTTCTTAAAAAAAAATCATGGGTTTAGCATCTCTTAGGTTTTCACCTTCTTGCCTAAATTTTGCTCTGCTAGGACTCTGCCAGTGCTAAAATGTCCTTTGCCTCTGCCCACACAATGTCTATATATACAAGGGCCTCAAACTAGATTATTTGTGAATTCACTGACTCCTCAGGCAGAACATAACCTCTAAAAACTTCTGTAATACAGAAGTTTTAGAAGCTAACTACATCTCCTCAGAACAAACCTCAAAGCATCAGAAGATCCTCATCACTTATCTTCAGCATCTACAGTTTGGAACGACTGCTTGTACTGACAACACAGACATCAGAAGCATTGCCTGAAAGAAAAAGCCCGTACCATAGGTCCCCCCCTCTGTAACTGACTGGTGGCTGTTCACTCATAAGCTGGCCAAAGGGGCTTTTTTCTCTAGATTCTTGTTTTTTTAAACATGCCTTGCTAACAGTGGGAAGCATCAGTTTCTATCCAGAGCTCTGACATCTCAAAGAAACTGTTGTTTTTCTTGCATGCCCAAGATCCCTGAGCAAAAGGACTTGGGGGTGCTGTTTGACCAGAAGCTGGACATGAGCTGGGAATGTGCACTCACAGCTCAGAAAGCCAGTTGTATCCTGGACTGCATCAAAAGCAGCGTGGCCAGCAGGGCAAGGGAGGTGATGCTGCCACTCTACTCTGCTCTGGTGAGACCCCACACAGAACACTGCACCCAGCTCTGGAGCCCCTGACATACAAAGGACATGGGCCTGTTGAAGCAACTCCAGAGGAAGGCCACCAAGATGATCTGAGGGCTGGAGCACCTCTCCTGTGAGGGCAGGCTGAGAGTTGGAGCTCTTCAGCCTGGAGAGGAGAAGGCTCCAGGGACACTAGGAAGGACTTCCAGTACCTAAAGGGAGCCTAAAGAAAGATGGAGACGGGCTTCTGACAAAGGCACATAGTAATAGGACAAGGGGCAGTGGCTTTAAAGTGAAGGAGGGCAGGTTTCGATTATATATTAGGAAAAATTCATTTACTTTTGGGTGAGGGTGGTGAGGCACTGGAACAGGTTGCCCTGAGAAACTGTGGATGCCCCATACTTGCCAGTGTTCAAGGCCAGCTTGAATGGGGCTCTGAGCAGCCTGGCCTAGTTGAAGGTGTGCCTGCCTACGTTAGGGGGTTGGAACTAATGATCTTTAAAGTTCCTTCCAACCCAGTCCATTCTATGTTTCTGTGATGTCCCAGAAAACAGACATTTTTAAACATCAGTGAAAACAAGTGCATCTCTAGTGGTTTGTGCTTTGGACAATTCACTGGTTCATACACTAATTTATATTTTTGTTTTGTCAATATCTTTTAATTATTGGTGTTCAGGGTTATCAGTTTTCTAAGCTTAAATCTGGGGATGAAAAGCTATTAAGACAGACACCTGACTGCAGTGTTTAGCACACTTGGGTCATCTGTCCCAGGAGGTGCTCATGACAGAGAGGGTAAGAGCATACCTCTTAAAATTGCCATCCCAGGCAGACCTGGTATCTAAACGGGGGTCAAAAATCGTTGAAGAAACAGCTGTATTCTAAAATAACCTCCACAAACATATGCATTCAACTGGGCAGGACTTGCAAATGACAGCCCTGAGAGACTGACAAGCCTGTCCAGGAAATTCTGCTTTGCAGACTTCTGGCTGCCTAGAGATGAGCTCTTTAGGTAAGGGTTCTTACAACCAAAGAATCTGACTCGTTGTGCACCCCCCTCCTTAAACCACCGGGCACGCAACGACACCATCCCCAAAACACGACAACCACGCAGAAATGACAGAAGAAAAGCATCTGATTGTTTTGAAAGCACTTCAGCCAGCAGACATACTACTTCTATAAGCAACAAAAAAACCCAACCCAAGCCGACACCACAATACTGTTCCTAAAGAATGTAACAATTTGGGGAATGGACACCTGCAAGAAATACCTGGATTTATGCGCTTTTGGGCTTCTTGGAGAAGCCAGAATTTCTTGGAATTCTTGAAATTTTACTGACAGCAAGCAGGCTCTGCATCTTGATACCCCTTTTAAGATACTCCTTGGCATGCAGCTTTAAACTGGAGCATAAATCCAAAATGCTTATATTACCTTGTATTAGAGAATTTCATAGCTGTTAAGGACTTCTAATTCAAAGCTGAATTGCAGCATTTCCCCAGACCTGATTTACTCTTTTAAATTATAAATAATGGCAAGTGAACCAGAAAAGCACATTTTAAATTTGGCAGCTTCTTGTAAGAGATTAAACCTCATTCAGCTAATGCATTTGTCGCAGAGCCAGACAGCAGGGATTGTAAACTACTCTGTGTAAAGACTGCTAGGAAGAAAACTCTGGGCCTCTGAAACAAGTACCTGGCTATTTTACCATTTAAAAAGTCTGAGCAGCTCAGTCACACATATCCTGTGTGAGTCATCACATGCTTCCCAAAGACGAGGAGGGTGGAGGAGGGGGAAGGGAAGGGGCAGGCAGGAAATTTAAAAAAAAAAAAAAAAAAAAAAAAAAAGATGTATGGTTCAACAAATTAAGGTTTACGCTGAGGAAATGCGGCGGTTGGAGCTACCTGTTCCCAACAGAGCACTTCTCCATGGCTTTGGGAAGGTAGGAATCACAGTTAGGTCCTTGCTGGTTCCTGTTTTTCTTGCTCATACTGATAAGGAGTTTAGTGCACAAAAAGAAGAGGTTTTTTTGAATTCCGGGTAGGTGAATTAAGTGCCAGAAATGCCTGCAAAGTGTACACCTCTCAGTGGCCTTAGAGTTCCATGAGATGTCAATGCAGACTCAGCTCTGAACAACATGTGAGGCACGACAGGACTGTTTTACAAAGGCTTTTTGCTACCAAAACCTGACAAGAGCAGGATAAAAAAGAACAGTTTCTCACCTACCTGCTGGATACAAATCTTGATACTGATGGTGCCAGGCTGCATATGACTGCACCACCCCACAAGCACTGAAGGTAGCACAGCTAGAAAATGTTTGCCTACTGCCTTGTAAAGAGCTACTTTTTGCATGGTCCTGAAGTTCTGTGACTATCTGAAGCCATTTCCAGTTGCCTCTGGCCTTTGGCAGATCCAGCAAGTTGCACTGAAGATGTCACTAAGATGATTTAAAATACTTTAATTGATCCTTCAGCGACTAACTCCAATAACGCTTTGAATCTTGAGGTCGCTAAGAGTGTTTCTGCAAACCCAAGGCATTTCCAAAGCACATGACTCACTCCTGACAGGATCAGAGTAAGTGGAGACCATTTAAAGGAAAGCCATATTCATACAGCGTTTCCACATCCACTCTGTGAGAACAGGCTTGCACAGCCACTTTCAACCTAAAGTGATCTTGGGGAAAGAAGTGAAAGACATCAATCAAAAACAACAACAACAACAAAACCCCACAGCGGTTTCTTTTAGTGACCTCAAAACTGCCTTCCTGAAATACCAAGTCATTAGCAATTCGGATGCATTGATCCATAAACAGCTGACCAGTAAGCACTGAGAGAAATGAAGAATTTTGAGTGAGTTTCATAAACTGAAAACCACAGAAAGGCTTCTCAGAAGTCTTCCCCATCATGATCTCGAGTAACAGAGGTACTCATGCTAACATGGCACACTTGATGGATAAGAGAGATAATCTTCAGGGCCCAAACAGCTTATGGACAGGTCACTGTCAACTGGGATGCCAGCAGGTCATGCCAACAAACTCTACCTACACCACAGGAGCGTCTGTTCAAGCAGCAACAAGTAGCAAAGTTGGGTGAGAGAGCCTTTTAAAGGAACGCAAAAAGCTGAAATTCACCTCGCCCCCACCTCTACTTTCTGACAAAGCCAGCGGATCAAAACAGCTCCAGTCATCACGTACTGAAAGTGAGACCACCAGCAGGCTGCAAACCCACCAACATCCTGCCAGCATGCCAGCACCCAAGCGGTCCCGAAAAAGGCCTGTGAGAAGCACAGCCCCAGTGCAGATAAAACACACGCCAGGCTGCCACGTATCAGGATACTGCATCACAGGACCAAATACACGGGAAGCGCCACTGGGATGCGTAACAACTGTATTCATGACCCTTCCTCAGAGCCCATTTTAAACTCGTGCCGCTCATCCAGCAGGTCCGCGCACACAAAAGGCCACGAAAAGCCCGCACAGCGCAAAGAGCCCCTCTGAACCTTCCTGTGGGATTGCGCAAAAGCAGCATTTTGGGTAGAGTTCCCAGAGGAAATTACCCAACCCGGCAGACAACCAGAAAGAAACCTCGCCGGGCTGGGAGGGAGCGCTCCCGGACAGCGCCGGGGCTGCGCCCGCCGCTGCCGTCCCTGCGGCAGCATCCGCGCCGCGCTGCCCCGCGCACCGGCTCCCCCAGGATTCTCCCACAATGCCCCTCCGCCGTCGGCACGCGTGGGCATCCACGCCGCTGTCACACCGCGCCGGCCACTGGGGACAGGCGGGGACACCGAAACTCGGCGGCCGCCCGCGCCCCTCCCTCGTGGCCCCCCCTGCCCGCCCCCCCGAAACCCCGCCGGGACGGCACTCACCGAGCAGCGGGGACGGCTCGGGGCAGGGGCCGGGCGGCGGCGGGGGCTTGGCGGGCGGGGGCCGGGCCCGGGCGGGCGGCGGCGGGCGGGAGAGCGGCAGCGAGAGGTTGGCGGGCGGGGGGCGACGCGGCGGCGGCTCGGGGCTGCCCGGCGGCCCCAGGGCGCTGCCCGCCAGGTAGTAGAGCAGCGTGGCCGAGAGGTGCAGGGCGCAGAACGCGACGAGGAGGCGGCAGGCCCGCTGCAGCGAGGTGCCGGGCAGCGACGGCTCCTTCATGCCGCTGCGCTGGCGGGGAGCGCCGCCCGCCCCGCGCCGCGCCGCCGACGGGGACGGGGACGGGGCGGGGGCGGCGGCGGCTCCGCCCGCCGGGGGCGGCCCCCGCACCCCTCGCCCCGCCCGCCGGGCCGGGAACACCGACGGGACGCGGGGCAACGCCCGGCCACGACACCGCCCGGCTCTTACCGCCCCACCCCACCCCGGCATCCCCCTCCCGGCTCCAGCATCCCGCCCCGGCCTGCCGCCCGTCTCCCCGGAGACTCGGAGCGGACAGTCCCGCCGCTTTGGCCGGCCTTTGTGAGCGCACCCCGCTTTGGCTGGCTCTCCAGCACGGTGCCGGGTGACAGACACCCTGTTGGAGAGGCGGCTGCAGCCCGAGAAGGCGCTCGGCTGTAGCGCATGGTGTGAGCTGCCGCAGGGCAGCGAGGGCTGCGTTTGGGTTCATGCCCGTCGGAGGGCGGCAGGTAGTCTTTGCTTGGCACTACTAAGTGTAAATTCTACTTTTCTGTCGGGGCGGTGGAGCTGTTAAAACCTTTCTGCAAAGCAAAAAAAAAAAGACAAGAGCCACCTCTTTGTTGAATATATCACAGCACCCCGGCAGTGCCAGTGGCAGGGCCTCCTGGAGGTCTCCAGCCGAACATCCTGCTTGGAGCGTGACTTGCCAGGAGCAGGTGAAGTTAGCTGTGGTTTGGTCCTGCTGAGTCTTGAAAACTGTCCATCATGGGGATTTACACCTCTCCAGTGCCCTGTCCCAGAGCTGTCCAACATTTCTCAGGAAGGAATTTCCTCATGTCCATCATCACGCCAGTAGAAGTGCCTGGGCAAGCAGGTCTGGACACCATCCAACATCCATCAGTTACATGTGTTTCTTATAACTAGGGAGTCCATGAGCCTGGGAAGAAACCTCCTCGATTCTACAGAAAGAAACCTGCCCTGTAGCCCTGTCTCGGCCAGTAGCAATGGTGGGGGAGGGTTTATAGTGTTGCCCTTCTGTAAGAGCAGCATCAGTCAGGAAGCCAATACTAACCTTGCTGTTCCCCTGGGTGTTGCAGGCACATTGCTCATGGCTGACTGGAGAGTAATCACTGGAACATTGGTGACTCATGGGGTAAGTGAGACTGACAGCTGACCAGGCGAAATCCTGCTTGTGGTCTGGCAGACTTGCATGCATCTGGTTTAGCCCTGTGGGCTTCAGAGTGCTTCAGGGATACCGTGTGACACTCAAGTGGTTTTCAAGTGCAATAAATAACTCCTGCCAGTAGCCCTTAGTGCTGCTGTTTTTTTGGTCTCATGTAAGCAAAGTAACTGCAAAGAGAAAGTGCATCTACATTCTTCTCATTGGTTAAAACTGCTTCCCAACACACATAAGCACCACTGCTATTGCCCTCAGCCCTCGTGTGTCTTGTTGATTTCAGCGGCCTCTGGTGCTGCCTGATGGGTTGCCAAAGTGCTGGTTTGTGGAGCTGGGCTCTCATCCAGCAAGGTTGGATGCTCCTTCAGTGCTCATTCAATGCCTGCTCACAGTTACTCTTCCACATTAATATGTTGCTGGTGGCCTTTGAAGAAGTTTACCGTGTCCTATACTTCGACCTCCAACAACAGCACTATTTCTTAGTCTGAAGGCTTGCCCTGTTGGACCAACTGGACCTCATCAGGTCTATCTGATCCCATGGGCTATAGCTGTTCAGTGCTACGCATTCACAAGTGCACATCCTTTTTTTCTTACTGGCCATGGTGGTGAAAACCAGTAGGGCCTGGTCTTGGTTTGTGATGCTGTGCTGAGAGAGTAGAAACAGGAACAGAATGCTCATGAAGTGCAGCTGCTGCCATTTGTCTTTAAAAACCAAAATGGTCAGTGATCTCCAGAAGCACTCTTGTGGACAAATGTGGACAAATCTACCTTGCTCTCAGACAAAGGAGTTTCCTTCTTCTGGCAGAAAGTCAACAAGCAGTTGACTTCAGGTCTCAGTGCTTCTTTGCACACTTCCCAAGTGGCTTCCATTAACCATGTGAAAGCACCTTTGGAAGATGGGCATTGCTTTCACCCTGAGGAAGCTCAAGGAGAAAGAGCTATCCTGCAGGCAAAGTGCGTGACCAGAGACATCTGCTTCCTTCTTTCTGTTCACTTACGTGTTTCTCATTTCTTTCTGACACTTTCTGCGTGTCAAATAATCACCTTGTGCTTTCTTTAAACCTGATGGTGTGAGCATGACATCTGCAGTCACTGATGGCACTGATATTCTCAGTCAATATTCAAACAACGACTAGCTCTTAAATTGCCCTCTTCAATGAGCAAACCTAGTTTTCAAAGCTTCAGGCTCTCCAGACATCTTTTATGGATCAATCAGCAAAAGGCAACCCACAAGTGAGCCAGCAGAAAATCCATTCTTCAGAACTAGCAGGTCAGTCCACAGTTTCCATGTTTCGCTGCTGTCAGCAAATACCTGGACTTGTGTTAGTAAAACTTGTCTTTCCCTTCTTTCAGCTTTGAACTGGGCACTTGTAGGGAAAGTTCCCTGTGGTGCATTGTGAGTCAGGACCTTGACTGTGACTCAAGGCAGAGTCAGTTTGATTTCCCATGACGCTATTATGTATGTCTTGTTTCAAATTTGGCCAATAATTGCAAAAGAAGTTCCAGCACAGTGTTCAGGACAAACATCAGAGGGTTAGAAAGTGTCTAACACCTTTTTCCACAGGTGCACTGTAGCTCCCTACCATGAATGCCTGCTATGTTTTATGTGAGTCATATAAAATATTGCCATTTTTTCCATGGGATCACTGTCTTGTTTGCACTTAACATAGCTCTGGAAGTAGAGCGAGGCTTTGTGATGAAAGAAGCCTCTGCAGCAGGCAGGGATCATTCACACTGTGCAGCACTCCAGTGTGCAATGATGTGTGTAAGGGTAAATATAGGTTTATAGATCCAAGCATGTAGCAGCACACCTATTTTTGGTAAGGAGGTAAGATGTCCTATTGAACACATGAGTGAATAAATAAATACAGGCCTCACAGGAAAGATGTAAACATGCATATGCAAGGTCTGGCTGTGCACACTCCATGTCAGCCCTCTCCAGCTTTTCATCATCGCAATCTCCACCCCAGCCCAACCTGTAAGGAGACCTTGGAGATGGCACTTTTCCAGGCATAGCCGAGTCCGCTCCCTGGCCTCCTTGTGCTGGTGATGTTCTTTTTTGGTGAAGCTAATTTTTAGCCTTTTTCTCCCTACAAAAAACTACTGTGTGACCATAGTGCTTTGCTGCATGTGAATACATCTGTCTGTCCATGATGCCTAATGACTTGTAAGTCTGATTTTAATCAAACTTGGCAGCTGGAAGAGATCATAAACATCCAAAATACCTGCTGAAACAAGTCATCAAGATGCAACAGAGTGGAAGTTCACTGGTAATGTGGTAAGACATTTGCAGCTAGGCATCAAAGTAGGAGGAAGAAGAGGGAAGCTATAAGCCCTGTACTCATGAAAGAAAAGCAAAGTTCTTGAGGAGCATGGCAGAGTGAGGGAAGGATATGAATATATGCCACATGGGGGTTTCTCAGTCATGCACCTCATGGAAAAATTTGTTTCAGCATGATCTAGTTTTCGTGGTGTGTGCTGAGGTCAGTGTTTTAGCCACAGGGGTAGCATCATCTCTTGCCTTGGGGCAACTGCCCCTTAGCTGAAGAGCAGTGTGGTCATCACCAGCACTACAGGGATGTATCCACGTGAAAATGTGCTGTCCCCTGGTCCACAGCAAAACATGGCATATCTGCATGTGTGATCTTGTGGAGCTGAAGGTGCCTGGGACAGTGAGGGTGCAGTACGTGTTCTAGCCCTTGTAAATATCTCCGTGTCAAATTTCACAAGCCCCCTTCTGGCCTGAGAAGGACAGCCTTCCAGCAGCATTCCTAGCAGCTTAAGCCAAGCTCAGCATCGTGTCAGCTTCTCCAGGAAGAATGGGGGTTTGGGCTTGTAACCCTGCTCTTCAGTGTGGTCACCAGCCCTGAGCATCCGTGGGTCAACATCAGGCCCTGCAGGAGGGATCAGCCTTGGATTGCGCTGGATGAAGCCCACAGCTCCGGGTCACTCACAAGAGCAAAAAAAAAAGCGCACTTCCCCAGGGCATGAAAGTGCTGTCTGGGATAAGGATGGCTAGGGCGTGAAGCAAGCAAGAGGGGATGTCGGAGGGCAGGGTCTGGATTTAGGGCCCGGCCAAGATGGAGAGGGCTGGAGGGGAGCGGTGGGTGGCAGTGCAGGGGTTACCGCGGTTCACAAGTTCAGAAGTGCCCTCTGCTGGCACCGTGCTCTGCTGGCGGGGAGCCCGGCGTGTGCTCCCCTGCTCCGGGATGCGCTGTGCTGGCAGCTGCCTTAATGGAAACGCTGCGTCCAGGGAAGCCAGCAGGACAGACACATGCTCCCTCTCTAGCAGCCTGGGAGGAAAGGGACCCTCTGTGAGACCGCTGCTCCCTTCAAGGC
>NW_020955345.1:498537-545356 GCF_003031625.1 Empidonax traillii | reverse complement strand
GTTTTGTTTTGTTTTGTTTTTTGCAGTGCCGTCATGGCAGCAGCCTACATCCGCAGGGCAGGGCCCAGAGGCAAAGGCATGTCTCCGTGCTGCCTGCAGGTCACCCTCCTGCAGGGCCACGATGCTGTGTCCCAGCACAGCCCCCTGCTTTCCAGAGCCTGCTCCGCAAGGTTACCCGCTGTGTGATGCTCTTCTGCCAAGGCGCTGGTTTAGGAGGAGGATTGGGAAGGGCTGACTTCATCTGGAGGGACAAGTAGCAGTCAAGGCAGGCAGCAGGGGAACAAGTGAAAAGGGGCAGAAAGCTCTGGAGATCCAATTGCAGCATCCAACTGCCCTTTGCTGAGAGCCTGTTAAGAGTCAAATCTGATGCAGCACTGTCTTTTGTGGAAAGAAGTTTCATGAGAGACCAGGCCATGAGC
The DNA here is from genome assembly GCF_003031625.1 of Empidonax traillii. Classification (NCBI taxonomy): domain Eukaryota; kingdom Metazoa; phylum Chordata; class Aves; order Passeriformes; family Tyrannidae; genus Empidonax; species Empidonax traillii. Next base: position 544,937 of record NW_020955345.1, on the reverse strand, counting down.
TTTGCTAATTAATTGAAATAAAGACTTTGAGACCTGAAAAAGGAAACTTGAATCGTCTTACAAACCTGGAAGTCTTTTTGCAAAGTTCCTCTTTCATTTCTGCTGCCAGCAGTGAATTGCTTTTGTGGGGTGGTTTTGCACTGTGCAGCAATTTGGGAAGAGTCCAAAGTGGCCCTGATATCGTTAGTGCTGACACAGACATGCTCCTGCTAATCTCCTTGCCTCCTGAATGGTGCTGGCAGTTCCTGTTGTAGACTGAAGGTGTCCCATACTTGTGACAGGAAAGAAGCATGAATGAGCCTGTACCTCCTTCTCCAGCCCTAGGGGACTTATCCCCTCTTTCCTTTCAGTTGTATCTGTAACGTGTACATCTTTTCAACTGAATAGTGCTAAGTTACGTCCCATGTCTCAGGTCCCATTCTGTGTTGTTGCCTTGGCTGAAAAGTGATAACATTCTTCTGCAGGATGGATACAATCAGGCCCGTCAGAGCAAAGGGAGGTGCCTGCAAAACTTTGTTTGTGTGTAAGCTGAGGAAAACAAGAGAAAAAAAATAACTTCACCTGCAGAGAAACTCATTGCCAGGCAAGAAGACATGTCCTAAGTATGCAGCTACGTTCATCTAAGTGAAAAGAAACTTCCACCATTTCTTGGTTATAGTCTTTGATAATTTTTAATATGAATGTTTCCTTTATCAGTTTTGGGGGTTTTTTTAACAGCTAGGCATTGTGGCTCAGACCAAGGTATGGTGCCATACACATCCTTTTCTAATCACCAGACTAAGGTTAAATGGGCCTTGCCAAAATCTGTCTCCAAAGCCAGCTCAGGTTGGGTTACTGCTGCACTTTCTCACTTCCTTGCTAGGCTCATCTTCTGTTGGTTTGGGTGGCTCATAACATACTGTAATGTGTAACATACAGCCCGAATCATTTGTCACAGAAATTCAATATTTAAATCACATAAATCCATTATAAGGGTGCTCAGGCTTTGTGCTCCTGGGACAGATAGCAGAGGTGCCAGGACCTGGCTAGACCCTTGGAGATGTATTTTCCAGAGCAGAATCTGGGATGAAGATTATGCACAAAGGTGTGGTTTGGTGCTACTGTTGAGCTCTTTTTGCCTGACAGTTCCCTAAGGGGAAACTTTGCATTAACATCTGGCTACTCAAAAATAAGCTGCTACCGATACTTTTAGTTCTGTTTCCAATGCTTCTGGTTCTGCTCTGATCCACCAGTACACATCTAGATGACCACAGTGTGGGGTTAAAAAATAAAGCAAAGATGTGAGTTAACAAAGGATACTGCTGTTAACGTAAATGAGATGTCTCAGAGACTCCAAAGTTCACTCTGCAACTTTTAAGAGAAATGAAACCAAAAGCTGCAGGAATTTGTTCCAAGAAATAGGATGAGTTTCACTGAGGGTGATGGTGCCCTTCTATTCAATGGTGTTTTGTTGTGGCTCCCTCCTGGTCTTAATTCATACATACCCAAGTAGTTAATAGGTCACTTGGAAAAAATTATATTTGCATAGTAGGTGGGCTCTGAAGTAACAAGTAGCAGGCAACCTCAAGGATACACATTTCTGCTCTTAGTGTAAAACCTGCATCTTCCTTCCCTGGCAATTTAGCTCATGGAAAAGTGCCTAGCCGTGTGTGCGCCTGCACGTTCATCAGATGAACAGCATACTAGAGAGTGTTTTATTCCCTGATTCTTCTTCAGATGGATGCTGCACCCTTGGACAGGTAGGAGAAAGTGGAGATGTGTGAATGTTAACCAGTGGCAATTCGGAAAGTTGGCCGGGCATGGTTGGGTGACAGTGTTCCTAAAGATCCATGCAAATCAGCATCACTGAACAACATTCCCTCAAAATGCAAGGAGAAACAGAAAGACTTTCCTGACTCTCTTTCATCATATGTCTTTTCACATCAGTTCACCCTGGGGTACTTTCAGGTCCTTTAGCAACTGGCAGATTGGGAAGCTAGGCCTTTCCTGCAAAAGTCAAGGTACCTGCTCCACAAAAACTCACCAAGAGCAGCTGTCACTTTGAAAGGGAGAGCTGGCATATGTGCGAGCTGTTTTTCTCCAGTTTGGTGCCAAATGCAGAATGGGGACAACATCCAGTCTTATACAAAATGGAATTAGCAATACTGTTCTCAGAAGGTATAAAAGACTGAGGCACAGCACAGGTTTGTTCATTCAGAAACCACCTCCAGGGAAAAAAGAGTCTCAGAAACCTGATTTCTTCCTTTTTTTTTTTTTTTTTCCTTTTTTTTTTTAAATTACAGTGGGTGTGAGTTCCCAGATAAACAAGACTGAACATCAGTGTGCTGGGAACAGCCGATATACCTACTGCTGCTGCCACCATCCAGGTTATCTATGTCAGCTCAGAGCAGGAGGGCACAGTCCCACAGCAGCAAGGGAGCTCTGCCCACCCAGCCCAGGCACAGAGCCTCATCCCTTCCCTGGCACCAGCACTGTGGCTTGGTGTACACTGTGCCAAGCATTTGCTGGGCAAAAAGTAAATCCGTGGTTTTCTGCTGCTTTATCTGCTCCACTGGGGATTTGGTCACCCAACCTTCTTGTGCGAGCATGTGGGAAAAAGCAGGTCACCACCATCCTTAAGCTGCCAAGGAGCTGAAGGGCATTTGCAGATCACAGATGTATTTAGAGCATGCCTTGCAGTACAAAGGCCCAAATAGGCAGAGGTAAACATAAGAGAGAGGAGAGAGAGGTGCCCTTGGATCAGGACAAGCTACAGCAACTTCGGCCCAGCTACAGAAACTTCATCTGTCAGTTAAGGCAGGAGAAGAAGGTGTGCAACAGATGCTCCTCCTAAATGGTTGCACTTTTGAGGTCCAGTATACAGCCTGGCTTTGTGTGAGCTCTAATCTTCTCCAGATTGATGCCACCTTGGCCCTGACCTTATCTGGTGAGAGTGTCAGCATGCAGGATCAGTCCATGTAGTCACCCTGTCTTGTGTTCTCACAGCCGACAGTATCACCGGGAAACTTTTCTGTCATCAGAGAAATAATGAGGCTTTCTCATTGCCTGACATGTGGGAGTATTTACTCACAGCAGCAGAGGAGAGAGGTGGCTGAAGGTGTGGTTTGAATCTAGAAAGTCTGGCAAAACTGCTGGGAAGTGGTGATGGCTGATCCCTGCCCTAGTCACAGAGAGTGATCTCAGATGTGAGGGTTTGGCTCCACTGTGTAGCCAAAGGAAAACCTCTGGTCACTTGCATCTCTGGTGTTGGTTTGTTTTTAGTTTGGTTGATTGGGGTTTTTTTTGCATGCAAAGGAGAATAATTGTTCCTTCTTACTTGTGGGGAGACCTCAGAGTGATCAGAGAGACAGAACGGCAACTATTATCCTCTCTATAAAAACTATCTAGAATCAGGAAGTGAACCAAGGATTAAAATGAGCATGGTGCTTGCCCTCCTTTTTTTTCCTTGCCCCTTTGTGCTGCAGGAGGGTAGATGATAGGCCTGGGCTGCACAAGCAAGGCAGCATCTGTTCTCAGGGTGCTGCGGTATTTGTATGACCCTGGCGTCTGCTGGTATGCCAAAGGCCTGGGAGGAGCAGCAAAACAGGAGTTAAAATATCAGTGCGGGTGCAGCAAGCGGGAAGGCCAAAAACAGCCATGAAATCCAGGAAAGAGAACAGATAACAGCAAGGAAACGGCAGGTGCTGGGTGGAGGGGTGACGACACCAAGGCCACTCCACCGATAAGGCCACCGCACAGACGTGAGTGACGTGATGCAATCTGATTTGGACCCCTGCCATCTGTGCCCACTCAGATGGGAAGGCTGCAAACAGAGCTGCAGTCTCCTGGGAGGGCAAAGGTGTGATAAAGGCTCACAACGGGACAAGTGATCCCAGGTCAGTGCGTGGACATGGACTGGTGGGTGCCAGGGAGTGTGGGGGAACAAGCACAAAGGCAGGGGCAGCGCCACAAGTGAACAAGGATGAGACTGGTTTTGGAAGTAGAAGTCTCCTTCCTTGTTGCCACTGTCTCCAGCACAGTTTATCTGCCTCGCTGGTGACAAGACTGGGACCTTCATACCTGCCTCTCATACGCATCTTGCTGGCAAAAGTGCAGAGAGAGCCAGCTGGAGATACCTGGCTAATATGAGGGCAAGCAGCCACCAGAAAACCTCCTGTCTCACGCAAAGAAGAGTTTCCCCACCTCTTCTTCGGCAGGGACAGTAGGCAGGACTTTTTTTAGGGATTTCAAGCTTGTGCTTGCAACAGAGAGAAAAGCCTGAAAAGACAAAACCAGTTTGCAAGAGATGATTTCCCCTTTGTTATCTCTTAGCGTGTCATTTTAATTTGCTCTGTGAAGGCAGTGGCATTTCAATATCACTGAGGAACCAAGTGAAGGAAGATCAAGCCCCATATCAGGCAACAGCTTTTCCACAGCACTGCTGATCTCCAGCACAGAGAAGAAACAGATGTTTTCTGCTTCCCTCCATCCAAGGAAAGTGATCTGGAGCACACAGTATGTTCCAGCAGCACAGCCCCAGCTTGTTGCTCCAGTGCTGCTGCTGACATGATCCAAAGAACCAGGCCATGCTTGGGGCTGGAGGCACAGCAAGGTTCTTTGCATCAGCGGCATCAGAGGCATTACAATCAGCATTTGGGTGGGGATTTTGGTAGTAAAGGTTTTGAAGAAGACTGTAAAGACTCATGATAGCCCTCATCCAGGGCTGTGTGTTGGTATGGGAGCAGTTTGCAGGAGGTGGCTCCATGTTGATCATGTAGCTGAGTGTTGGTGAGGACCAGATTTGCAAGATGGGAATCGAAGGAAATACATGCATGTGTGCTGGAGAGGGACATCTGCCAGTGCCATGGGCCCAGCATGCTGGTGGCATGGCCCTTCAGGGCTCACCCTCCAAGCCTTGTGCACAGCAGGGTTTGGTCAGGGCATCCATAGCCTTATACATGGCCCACTGAGGATGGAGATCTCCCACCTTCCTGCTGGTATGGGTTGTTCAGCCTCCGGGGTAAGGTTTCTTCCCTGACTTCTCACCTGAATATCTCAGGCCTGAAGTTGCTTTTTATTCTGTCATCTGGCACTACCAAGAAGAGATTGGCTCCATCAACTTCCCTTTCAGCTGTTGTAGGCTGCTATCAGATCCCCCTTGGCCTCCCTTGTACTAGACTAAACAAGCCCAACAGGACCCCATGTGCCTCAGGAAAAACTGCTAATGCAGTTAAATATTTACTTTAGTTGAGGGATTTCCAAAGTGGAATAATAATAAAAGCCAAAGGTTATTGAACTGTGTAAACTCCATGAAGAGGGAATATGAAACATGTGCACAGCTGCCTCAGCAGAGTGGAGTAATGGTTCTGCAAGAGGAACCCTGAACTGGTCACCTTCTCCCTTCCCAAAACCTGGGCACAGCCCTACTGGCTTGCGAGGAAGGGCGTCCCAATGGCAAGGACATGAGCAGCCTCATGCAGGGCCCACACCTCTCTGGCCATGAGGGATGCTTACCAAAGTGTTCCCTTTTGTCTCAGACAGACAAGGGCAGCCTGTATCTTCCCGTGGGAAAGAGATGTCCAAAGCACAGTCATGGTCAGATCCTCAGCAAATGCAAATATTTGGTCTCTATGTGCCTGGAGCTCTCCAAGCCTGCTGGTGGTTTCTTTAGGACACCTACCCCATGTCCACCCACTCCAAGTCCCCCCTTTGCACACATGGCACATCCTACCTGCTCCCATGGGCAGGCTCCCTTTGTCCCTTCAGGCCCAGACCTCATCTCAGCAAGTCTGTCCCAAGGGATTTTTTTAGTCAACACTGACTTTATGCCCAGCAGTCCTCTTTCCCATCCTTCACCCTTCACCACTTGATTTTGTTTCATCAAAGGAAGATTGGGATAGATGTGGAAAATTCAGCTTCTGAGAAAGAGATAATAAGGATGCTCAAACAGAAGGACTGGCATCAAGCATCCAGTCTGGGAGGCAAAGCAGCTGGGCTCTTCTGGGGTGGTGATGCGTGTTGAAAAGACTGTATGTCTTACCACCAAGGATCCTCTCCAGCCTCTCTGTCCCCTCTGTGCTCTGTGTGCCTCCTCTGTGTATTTAATCTGTGCATCCATGCACACAGCTCCTGTCCAACACACTGAATAATTTTGCTCTGTCCAGTACCGTCACCTGAAGTTGGCAAGTGGCACAGTGGGAAGCTTATCAGTTGCATGAAAGTGCCCAAGTGATCCATCCCTCTGGGTGTACAGTCCAGCTGTTACCAGCACAGACCAAAATGCTGCTTTTCCCAGCACTCCTGAGATAAGCTGGTGCCCTCCCCTATAAAGGCAGCCAGAGTGAGGTGCCCAAGCGTGTCTGCCTGAGCTGACCATGGCTGTGAGGGACCTGGTGCTGGTGGCGGTGGCGGTGGTGACTCTCGTTGTTGCCAGCGGTAAGTCTGCTCTGAACTCCTGGAGGGAATTACAGAAGGACCAAAAGTGGGTGATAGGAAAGAAAGATCCAGAAATTCTGGTTTGGAGAGAAGGTGAGGAGGGCAAACAAACAGTCGCAGCATGGTGAGGACAGACTGGAGCAAACACACTGTACCTTCCTTATTAGCATTTTGGGGCAAGGATTATAGGCCTGGGCATCAACTGTATTGCATGTGGGAGAGGAATGGGATAGGGAAAGTCCACAATGAGAACAGGAACCAGGTCCTGGGAAGACAGCATGCACCCTGGGGTGGTAGCTACTGTAGCTCCTGCTTCCATGAAGACTGGCAAGTCATTGCAGGAACACTACGTGCTCAGCATATTCACGTGGAAAGCACCTGTTTGTGCTGGAAAGTCACTGCTACCTAGGTGCATGCAGTGGCAGTCCTGCACCAATCTGTGTGAGAGCCTTCGTGCCCTCCGATGGGCACAGATGGGCTGTGAACTGTTCCTACTACTCTGCCTGACTGACTGAAAAAAAAAGACCCACCGAATGCTGCTCTCCCTAGGGACTGCAGTTGTCCAGCTGTGCAGCATCACCAGCCTTCTGAGGATACTCCATGACCCATGCATTACTGCCTGGTTTCACATTTCCTGAGGTGTGTTGGATGCTCTGTGGAACTTTTAGTCCAGAGACTGGAAGAGAGGGCTGTTGGAACATGGTTTAGTGGGTAGGAACAGACGTTCCCAGCTTTGCCCCAGCCAGCTCAGCTGTGGATGGAAGCTGTGTACTGTGCTGCTGGCAGGGCGAGTGGGGGTGCCATGCAGCAAACTGATTCCCCCTCATGAAACCCACACAGCTGATTCAGGTCCTGCGTGGGCTCTGCGCAACACTGCTTTCCTTTTGGTTTGGATGTGATCCTCCGTCGGTGACTTGTGCTTCTGCCATCAGTCACATGTGTGCCGTGCTCATGGGTCTCTGCTCTATTTCAGGGGCAGAGCTGAACGAAGGGAGCGGCCTGAGGAAGGTAAGAGGTTTCTGACTTTTTCCTTGTTCGTGGCTTGAGATGGATATGCCTGGTGTGCCTAGGAGAAAGACTATTCCCAGCAATCATCCACAGCCTCGTGGGTACTGGTGGGCACCAAACCCACATCAAAGCCCAGGCTGGGAGTCCCGCTGAGGGCTGTGGTGGCCTCTGCTGCCTCTGTGGGCATGCCCTGCCCCACTTGGGGCAGAGGGAACCATGTTTTCCGAGGCATTTGCTCCTGCCTGGGCACTGTGGGAGGAAGAGACGGGTCTTGCTGGCACTGAAATGTGTGCTGTGGTTTCTCCTTCCAAGCCGGTTTGTGCAGACATGGCTGACCTGCAGGCCTGCCCCCTCGTGTACTTGCCTATCTGTGGGACCGACGGGAATACCTATGCCAATGAATGCCAGCTCTGTGTGGAGCAAATGTAAGCTCATGCCCTTGGCAGAGACCTCCTGGGTCTAATTTAGGCTATCTGGGCGGTTGTGAAATGCTGTCAGTCATGCCTGGGAAAATCCATGTCAGACTGCACTTGCATGGCAAATAACACAAACTGTGTTGGGCTGCAAGGGGGGATGGATAACCAGCTTGTCAAGTGAAGCTGCAAGGAAGCTGAAGGAGCTGCACGCAGCCAGTCTGGGGAAGGGGAGGCCTGGGGGTATCTAGCAGCAACCTACAGTTGCAAATGGGATGGAGCCACTTCTTCTTGGTAGTAGCAAGTGGTGCAACATGGGGCAACAGCCACAAGCAGCAGGTCCAAGAGGATGAAAATTTGACACAGGGAAAACCTTTTTCCCAAGAGGGTGGTGCACCATGGAGGTGTGAGGAGGGCGTTCTCCCTCTGTTCTTGTAGGGTGGTGTTTAGGGCTCAGACAGAGCTAGGGTCACTATAATCTCACACGAGGGACAGCCCTGCTGTGAGCAGGCTGGGCTGGAGACCCACCACAAGTGTCACAGGCCCTGGCAGGGGGACATCTGTGAGCCAGGGTAACTTGCAGTCACCTCAGCTTTTTAGATGGGAAAATGAGTAAGCCTGTTTTGTAACAGTCAGTTCCATTCCCTCGGATGGAATGCAGCTGAAGTATGACTTGCAGAGTATTTTTTTATCTCTTACTCTTTTTTCCCATATTATTTTAGGAAAACCAGGCAAGACATCCGGATTCTGAAAGATGGGGAATGTCAAGATGCCTGAGCTTTCTGATAGCTTTCCTGAACCTAGAAGCAGGTGATTAATTGATCCTGTGTGCTCTGTGCTGATTGGACACTTATGTTAGCTATGGTAAATAATAAAAAATAACATGCACAATCTTATTTAAACAGCACTTTTTTATGCGAGGCTGAGGGAAAACACCACAAGCCGGTTCCCATAAAGGGCTGCTAAAAGTATAGTCAAAACATTAATTTCAAATCCACATCACAAAACAGGGTGTTCTGCACATTATCTCAGACATTCCTGTGAGAAAAGCCATGGAGGAGTAGCAAGAAAAACAAAGTCCTTGAGAAGACAGTACTGGACAAGTGCAGGGTTTTTTTGTAGAAGGAAATTTAGCAAAGAGAAGGTAAAGTTTCTTCAAGATGGAAGAAGATGTCTCCCTGGCTCACTAGTAAACTGCTTCACTGCTTCCAGAGCTGATGTAAATTGAAAATAGTAACACCTGCACTTCTCATATTAGATGTTATTCAGCTTTTTATCCAAAAACCTTTCACATAGCCATCAGCTTAGATGATACATGCAAAGAGCTTGTGTGGAGAAGCTGAACACGAGGTTTTACCTTTGTAATTTTAATCTTTAATATTTTACCCCAGATTTCTGCTCCAGCACTTGAGAGCAACCTTAAAACTGAACAAGTTTCAGGTCTTGGTTGCTCCTGGTGTCAGGGCCATCTTTGAGACTGTGGCAGGGCTCAGTCCCATCAGGGTAACAGTGTCAATGTGTATCAGCAGTCTCTGAGGCTCCCTCTGCGCTTTCATCTTCCACTCCTACCACATGGTCCACAACTCGCCTTTCATAAAATACTCGTAATGAGGCTGTACACCTTGGATGTGCAAGGGGCCCTCTTTGCTCATAGTGGCAGGTATCAGAGGGCACTGGCTAATCCAGTGAATGCCTCCTGAATTCAGTTCAGTCCTGCACAAGATGTTGTATTTCTACAGAACTACTGGCTGAGATTTCAGATCAGCTTTGAAGAGTGTTTCAGTGTGAACTGACACCCTCCAAGGATAGGTCTGTCCTCACGCACAGGAGATGATGCTTCTCTAACTTGCTACTATACTATACTTGTATACTATACGCCTCTTATTTGCAGGCATCTGAGTAAGAATATGGGGTGCATCCCATGGTCAAGTGAGCTCCCTGAAGTCAGTGACCATTCTGGAAGTCTGGGAGCTGCACCAGTGTCGTGGCTACTGTGCTTGGTCAGCTGGAATTCATCCCCTCACCCAGCTGTGCGCTTTGCTGGAGCCACCAGATGGGATGCCGCAGCACCATAATGCACAACAAAGCCATTGCTGACAGATTTAATGCTGCACCAGGAAATAGTATTGAGGAGCATAAACCAGACATGCTCAGTCAGATGGATTGCATCCGCCATTTTCTGTCCCAGAGGCAGCTGCTGTCATCAAAAGCTTTCTCTCCGTAAAAAGTTCTTTACCAGGCTGAAAAGTCCTAGCCTGGCTCAGGGTTTTTAAAAGCTTTGACTGTTCCTATTTTCCTTTTCTGGACCCTTTCCACTTCTGCAGAGGAGGAGACATAGCTTGCCCACCCATCCATGGCTGCTGCTATTACACCACCTGCTCATTTGCCCTGAGGTTCTGCAAGCCTGTTTTTCCCTTTTCCATCCTCGGATAGCAAGGGAGAGGTGCTCTGGCTGTGTGCTACTCTCTGAGTTGCCAGTTCTTCTCCGCAGACCTTGGTGTCCCCTGTACACCATAGGGAAGGGCTTTGGTGGGGTTATGACCCCCAAAACACTTCCACGGTGAACAACAGGAATGTACTGCTCACTTCTGTCCTGGGGTTTTCTGCTCCTGCTGCTGCCAACCCAGCCACAGGCAGGATGCATTTGAGCAGTTCTATCCCAGCTTTCTGCCAGCACTGAGGGTAAGGTTATGCCCAGCTTAGCATGGTGCATGACTGGGAGCCATTCTCCTCCTGGGATGGCTGGAGGTCACCAATATCTCAGCCCCACGCCGTGGCTCAAGCTGCACAGGCAGAGTGGCTGCAGCCCATCACTGCATATTCCCTGAGAGCCACATCTATTTATGTGCAGAGTCTTGGAAAAAACAACACAGGCAATCCAGAGGCTCTTCTGAAGAGGGAAACCACGTGCCTCCAGCACAACATGGAGTGTTTATTCAGAAACTGCAGAACTAAACACACACTTATAGGCCAGACCTGCAAGGTTGGAGCACGGGCAGCCACAGGACAGTGTGAGTGTTGACTCTACATAGCAAATTAAGAGGTACCAGTCTTCCCCAGGGACTGGTGGATTTGCCTGTTTATTTCACATGGCTCAAGAGCAAGCTGCAGACCAAGGGGAGGGGAGGGTGACGGGAGTGGTTTACCACCACCACAGACCTCAGGGCCTGTGCAAGACCAGCCTGGTGCAGAGAGCCTGACTCTGAAGACTGGCAGATTTGTGACTGGCAAGGTCAGGTGAGGCTCAGGAGGCAGCTGGTGGACACCAAAATGCCTGCAATGCCCTGATCTGTGCCAGAGGGTATGAATGTGGATTTGTGCTTTCGCATACAGTTTTGCCTGTTCAATTTATCCATGTTTCCCATCTTTTGATGCTTCAGTCAAGGCAGGAAGAGGAAGGGATTATCTGTTTTCACAAGCACCATAGTTTGTCACAGAGAGACTGGTAGTCCCGCTCTCAGAGAGGTATGTTCTAACCAGGCAAGTTGCCTCCAAATGTGCCTCAAGTCAGGGAGTGAAGGACAAGCCTGCAAGTTTGTCAGATAAAACTGGAAGTGCCCTGATACCATGCTAGGGTGGTGGTGCTGTATCTTCCCCAGCTGCCCATGTTGATCCTTCAGATAACCCTGGGCTCAGGGCTGCATCCATGACTGCAGGGAGGGATATTTGGGTCTCTGGATATTGCTTTGCAGTAGCATTGCCAGATAGGGGAAAGAGCGAGACACTCACAGTGGAGACTCATTGAGACCTTTGCCTCATATATAGATCCAAAGCCTGGTGTTGTCAGGTCTACAGTGACAGTTGTCCCACCAGTGCCAGGAGAGAGGCCCAGTGGCAGGATCCAGTCCTACGTCCAGTTGTCCCTTGGACAAAACTTTCTCAAGACTTTTGAAAGCTGTGTCAGGGACTGGCAATGGTGAGATGTCCCCAAGGTTGTGGGTGTTCCCCTACCAATCAGCCCCAGTGACACTTGAGGAGTCTGCGACACTGGAGATGCTCAGGTTGCTGAACACCCAGTTGAACTCTTCCAGGTTCTTGTTTAAAAACTGGGCATCAGTGGAGGTGGTCCAGGGCTAGATGAACTGAAATGTGGAGTGAAAGGGGAGGGAAGCAGTACCTGGCACACTGTAAAGTGTCCACTGCAACAGCTCATGCAACTGAGACTGGCCAGGAAGTTTAACCTAGTTGCACAGCTTCATTTGTAACAAAGGGGAGGCAGCTTTGGCCGCATCTGCTAGGGAGCTCTGATGAGGAAGACATCACTGCATTGCTGGTGCTGGTGGGGCACAGGGAGGCAGAGGGAGGCAGCACTGGCTATAAAATGAGCCCAGTGCCATTGTGGGTAAGACTCTGCCTCTCGGTACCTCTTCTTCAGAGCATAGATAACTCAAAACTAAGCAGTGGGGTCTGTAATTTCCATGTTTTTAACCATTTCCAAAGCCTTCCCATGGGATAATAAAATCACTTCCTTGGGATTTAAAGTAAGTCACACACAAGAGACAAATGTCTTACAGAGAGTTCATTCACTAGAGATGCAAGCACAAGCTCTGTAAGGTTTTAACGCTCATCTATTTTCCATTAAACACCTCTAAAGACTCTGGGGGCAGAGTGACTCTTTCTTGTACAAGTGCTCCCTTTAAGGTAGAAGATGGAGAATGAAGAAACATTCACAGTACCAGCTCTGCAGTATCATATGCAATGTTTTGCTGAGTCAAGAGTCACTTATCAGACCTCACCAGGCTTTGGGGTGACTGAGTAGAGGATGGGTGTGAGAGGCTGAGTTAGCCACGGTCTGAGCATGCACCCAGTTCCCATGGAGCACTGAAACACACAGGGATTTCCACCCTTTCTTACATGTTTCATATCACCTGCAAGCAGCCCAAAATACAGAGTCATAGAATCATTTAGTTTGGAAAAGACCCTTAAGATCATGAAATCCAACCACTAACCCAGCACTGCCATGCCCAGCACTAAACCATGTCCCTAAGCACCACATCTACATGTCTTTTAAATACCTCCAGGGATGCTGAGTCCACCACTGCCCTGGGCAGCCTGTTCCAGTGTCTAACAGCCCTTTCAGGGAAGAACTTTCACCTGATACCTAACCTAAACCTCCCGCAGAGCAATGCGGGGTCATTTCCTCTTGTTATATCACTTGTTACTTGGGAGAAGAGATGGCCCCCCACCTGTCTAAAATCTACTTTCAGGTAACTGTACAGAGCAATAAGTTCTCCCCTCAGGTTCCTTTTCATCAAGCTAAACACCCACAGCTCCCTCAGCCTTACAGGACTTATTTTCTAGACCCTTTAGCAGCGTCATTGCTCTTCTTTGAAGAGCACCACAATTTTTGAAGAGCATCACAATTTTTGAAGAGCACTCCAGCACCACAGTTTCTACACCTGGGACATAAGAACCCTGGCTGTGTGTATAGACTGGGGAATGAGAGGCTGGAGAGCAGCGCTGTGGAAAGGGACCCAGGGGTCCTGGACAGTGGCAAGTTGAATGTGAGTCAGCAGTGCCCTGGCAGCCAGGAGGGCCAACCCTGTCCTGGGGGGCAGCAGGCAAAGCATCCCCAGCTGGTCCAGGGAGGGGATTGTCCCGCTCTGCTCTGACCTGGGGTGGCCTCACATTGAGTATTGTGTGCAGTTTGGGCATCACAATGTAAGAAAGATATTGAGCTATTAGAGAGTTTAAAGGCCCCTTAAAGGAGGGCCACGAGGATGATGAAGGGTGTGGAGGGGAAGCTGTATGAGGAGTGGCTGAGGTCACTTGGTTTGTTCAGCCTGGAGAAGAGAAGACTGAGGGGGAGACCTCATTGAGGTCTTCAGCATCCTCATGAGGAGAAGTGGAGGGCCAGGTACAGATATCTTCACTCTTGTGACCAGTGACAGGACTTGAAGAAATGTCATGAAGCTCAGTCAAAGGAAGTTTAGGTTGGATATTATAAAAATGTTTTTCACCTGGAAGGTGGTTGGGCACTGGAATGGGCTCCCTGAGAAAGTAGTCACAGCACCAAGTCTGCCAGAGTTCAAGAAGCATTTGGACAACACTTTCAGGCACATGGTGTGATTCTTGCAGTGTTCTCTGCAGGGCTAAGAGTTGGACCTTATGATCCTGATGTGTCCCTTCCAACTCAGTATAATCTATGATTCTATGTAGTTGTTGTAGTGAGGGACCCAAAAAAGGGACACAGTGATCAAGGTCTGATATGTTTCTCTCCTCCACAACCAAGGCCTTTGCACAGTGAAGCATCCTGAAGGATACAGTTTTCAGATGTCTGCATGACCAGGGTGGCCTCAGGGCTGTGCAGCCTCACACAGTGCTGGAACAAGAACACCCCTCCCAGCTTGGGACACCCTGCCTTCACTTACGACTGAGCTTCAAGAAACTACTCTTAGTGACTTGGAAGCCTCACATCTCCTTATGCCATCCATGTTCCTGGCCCACCCTCCCATATCAGAGCGTTCCCATATCTGCTCTGCTGCCACCACCCTGCTGCTTCTTTTGGGGCTGTCAGACCTACCCCACCTCTGTGGAGGTACCACCTAATCTGCAGTGGACACAGGGCAGGAGCCCTGGAGTGAGGTGGTAACTTGGGATAAGCAGAAAGGCAGCAGAGATGACCATGGACCCCCCAAGGTTACGTCTTAAGACACCCACATGCCTGAAGTTTCAAGCGCTGGAGCTTCCAGGGACCTGGAGAGAGATCCTGCTGAGAGCAAAGGATGTACATTAAAAATAAAAAAGACTAGCAGAGACTGGAGGCAGGTCAGATTGGCTCAGCCCTGAGGAGCTGCTCTGCTTCAGGGCAAGCCTTGGCACTGTTCAAGGAGGTGGGATCATCCCTGCTGTGAAAGGAAGGCAATTCCCAGAGGACCCAGGGGTACAAAAACATTGTCAGGTTCTTCTACCAACCTTTGAGTCACTTTGAATTCATGGGGGGCAGGGAGGGAAGGGATTAGGAGCACAAGCACCTCACACCAGTGTATAAGTAGTTGAGTGTCTTATGGAGCAAAGTGCTGGTAGAAGCTGAATCCCAAATACCCTGGCACTAAGTGCTTTAGAAGCTGGCTAAAGAGGTGTCTGTGGTCCATCAGAGTTGTTATACACAGTATAATCCTAAGCTTTTCTGTGCTATCCTGATGTGAGAAACTTTGAAGGCAGTTTTCAGGGGAGGCCAGGATTGCTACCTCACCTCACATGCACTGACCTAGGGGCCTGGCCATTCCCACAGAACAGGGAACAGGTTCTTGGCATCAAAGCTATTGTACCAAGCAGAAGCTTCCCCTTGGCAGCTGTACTGGCCCTGAAGATGGTTCTGCAGAGGCTGCATGAGGCTGCATGCTGTGCAGGCCTGGGGCTGCCGTGGGCATCAGGGAGCTAGGAACAACCATTATAGGAAATCATCCTGTGGGAGCAAGGGACCAGCTGGGACTTCTCACTGTTTTTACTGGGGCTGCCCATTGCCATCCTGTTTCATGAGAGAAGTGCTTTGCTCACAGCCTCAATCCACTGGGCCAACAAGTTATTGGGAAGTCCTCAACGTGCACAGACAGGTATGGATTTATTATTCTTTCTGAATTTCCCAGGAAAGTGGTGCAGCCCTTGGACAGGTAGCATGTCTTTGGCAGTCTCCATCCTTGGGGGTTTCCAAAGAATATGACAACACAGCTGTCCTGACCTCATGCAGCAGACAGTCCTACTGAGAGGGGATCTGGAGGATGTCCCTTTCCAACACTACCAGGGTCCTATGCAAACACCTTTCAGACAGCATACATCCCATTTCAGACCTCTCAAAGGGTCCTCGAGGACTAACAACACCTCCTTGCATCTCATTCTAGAAACTAGCAGTGAGACAATGCTGCATCCTGCTCTGCCATGCAACATCTGTCCACCATAAAGAAGAGCATTTGAGTCACAATTAAGCAGCAGTGAGTGTAAATTTCCTATCCAGAGTGGAATTATTTGCAGTATAAAAGCACTAACATGTTTTGCAATCCACACAGTAGATTCTGGATAGAGACTCTCACACCTTTGCACTCCGATAAGGAGAATATTATTACCCTCCCAGTGGCCTGGACAGATAAGAGGTTTAGGGCGGGCAGTCTGCATTTTTTTCAAGCTCTCATTATGCTGCACCAGTATCTCCAGATGCCTTGTCCTGGGAGCTAAGCTGCTTTCTGTTTAACACCTCAAAGAGCAATGGAGAGTTTAGGCAAAGACCCTCCTTCTTCAGATTCTTCCCCGCCACCGTCTGCAGCCCGTAAGGACTACGCTGTGCCAGGTAATGATGAGACCATTCCTAAGTTAAGTTTTTTGAGAGAAGAGAGAATTATCTTTGTCATGAGTGGTTTAGAAAATAGGACCTAATAATTACTAGTTTATGCTTGGGGGATGGAGGATGCACATTTAACTGCAAGTATATGTGTCTTTTTTCATGTTGTGTTTCAGATCACAAAGGCTTGTAAAGGCTTTTCAACTCTAAGTCCCTCAGGCAGCATCAACAGATTGTTTGCAGACTGGGAATACTGTCTCACTGCTCTTATGGCTTGATTATTTTTTTCTTTTCATTTAAGCTGTGTGTCTTCCAGTGAACAATTTTTCATCAGGATGGGTATGTTTTACTGTGATCTTTCCTGCCTAGTGCTGGCAGGTGACAGACAGCTTTGGAGCTCTTGTGGGAGTGCTTTCTTGGACCAGTTAGAAATTAATGAGGGGTGTTTGCTTAGACTGTCCTGGGAGAGAGACTGTAAAAGCATTTTTAACTGCTTGTAATCAATGCTCAAAATACATTTTGAAGGGAAAAGAAAGTTACCTTGGCTGCAAATGGGATGTGCAAGGGATTACGAAGTTCAATAGCTGAACTGAAGTTCTGTGCAGATGCTTCTACTGCAGCTTGTAACCTCATCTTCCCAGGCAGCTTTTTTTTGTTGTGTGGATGGCAGAGCCATCTCCTGCTGGCTGAGCATTACTGCCTCTGATACTGCTTTATGTTGGGGAACAACCTCCCGTTTCTCTTTGAGTTACTCTCAACTTCCCTGGACAGGGTCTTGGACAGCATGATGTAATTTTAAAGTTAACTCTGCTTTGATGGCACAGAGATGAACATAAACCCTCTCCAAGTTAAATTTCTGCAAGATTATAATTAATTATCAGCAGTGTCTTGTGTAAAGATCTACTTTGGGTAGAGGCTGGATCCTGTTGTCAGTTTTGCTGTTTATCTGTCCTGGACTTTAGTTTTCCTTGCATTTAACAGATACCTGGGATAAAAGAAATATAGTTCAAGCTCAGCCTTGGAGGTCCTTTTCATCTTGCCAATTCTCCCATCTGATCAAGCCAATGACAAAATTACCATTTTCACTGATTTGATCTAATACTTTAGTGTGAGCTGAGGCTTTTTTTGAAAAGAGATGGATCTGATTACATCTAAAAAAAGCAGGTCATAGTTTTTCTTTTTCATTGTGTGGGTTTTGTTGAAAGTATGAAAATCAGTTCTTTTGTGATCTCTTCAGTATACAGGTGGGAAGAATTTCCTCTCCCTCCAGGTGTCAGTGAAGTGGTGTTGCCCTTTGTCTCGTGGGCCTGGTCTCATGCTACTTGATTTGAGCCAGGTTTTTGTTATCACAGCTTGGAGTCCAAGATAGAAAACTCAAGCTGACTGGATCAGAAACCGTAGGACCTCTTGCCACATCATCAGGGATGCTGATGTCTGTTAGGACAAAGACATGGAGAAGTGAAATTCAGACCATTCACCAGGCTGGTCTTTGCCTCAGGAAGCCATTTGGAGCCCTTTGTAGTCAGTGAAATGGGCACAGCTCACCTTGCCCACAGGGTGACTGGGGTCTGGGGAGGTTCTCCTCTCTGCTAGTGGTGATAGGTAGCCTGCACATCTTGCCCAAATGGTAAAGCCAGCATTGGAGCTTTCTCACATCAGTTAGTCTTTCTTCAGTTTTGCCATAGTCTTCTGCAATCTAGCTTGGGGCTGTTTGTGTGGTCTTTGGGACCAGTCCTCTCACCCCCAGCAGAGTGTACTAGCCCTGTCTTGGTCTCTGGTCTCTCTTGGTCTGGTCTACAGGGTCTCAGCCTAACACATGTGGGCACCTGTGTAGGAGGAAGGCTGTGCCCTCTGGCTCACGCTCTTGCCCTCACAGAGCTGCTCCTATGTTGTAGGACTGGCTGTTCTGCCATCCAAGGCTGTCTCCTTAGTTAGATAAGCATCTTATTTTCAGCAGTGGCCAGTTGCAGCTGCCTTGGGAAAAGGGTAATAATGGAGCAAA
Organism: Empidonax traillii; assembly: GCF_003031625.1. NCBI lineage: Eukaryota > Metazoa > Chordata > Aves > Passeriformes > Tyrannidae > Empidonax > Empidonax traillii. The sequence goes on along the minus strand of NW_020955345.1, from coordinate 526,825 downwards.
CATGAAGAATTATCTTGCAGTCTGTACTGATGTCTGACCGAAGGATTTCATACTTCCCTTGTGACACAGGAAGCCTGCCCCATGCTTCCATCCGGCACCGGTACAGTAGGGGAGTAAGTTGGACAAGGGTCACCCTAAGACTGCAGCAACAGGAAGAAAATTGCAACTAGATAGAAATTTAGAGCAATTTGCAGCTAGGAGGCTGGGAGCTTCGGGTGCTGTGCCATTAGATCCTCCCCACTGAGGCTGTGCTGGAAGTACAGCACCCAAGCGCTATAGTTTTGTATCAAGACCCAAAAAAAGCATGGCCTCTTGCATTAGTGCTCTAGCACCGGGCAGGGAAGGATCAAACTGTGCCCTTGGTCAGAATATCACATTAGCACTCAATTTATCTCTGCAGATGTCATCATAACACACCGCTTGAGGGACCGGGAGCTGCTCAGAAAAAGAAAAGCGGAAGCCCTGGAGAAAGACTTGGCTCAGTGGATTCTGAGGTAAATCTTGCTTTTGGTTTGGAGTTGTTTTCATGGTGCACTTAACCTGAGTCCAGGCATGGCAGCCCAGCCTCTGCATCTTCACCCAAGGACAGAGCCATCAGTCTTCAGCAGGGAAAGGTGACCTGCAGCCATTAGCTGGGAGGCAGTGATGAGTGGGGGGCGTGGGTTGTGTAGGTGGATGGTTAGCTGGCAAGCAAATCTCAAACATAGTGTGGGGCTGGAGAAAAATTTGGTGCCCAGGCTCTTGCCCACTGGTGCAGACACAGAAGGCTGTCATGCCAGGCTCAGGAGACGCTTCTGCTGGGATGAACTGGGTCACAGTAACAACAGGGGGCCTCGCAGGAGGGAAACTCCTCTACCCTACTCCCAAGTTTTCATCCCTATGAAACCGCCTAGCAGGGTGGATAAGAACCAACGGCAAAAGAGAGGTAGAAGAACCAAAAGAGGACGGGGCCATCAGCGGGAGGTGAAGGCCACCCTGGACCCAGAGCCAACCATAGAGCCCCAGCCTGAACCGCAGAAGGAGGCTGAACAAGTGCACTCTGAGCCAGCACTGCCTGAACCAGCGTACCAAGAACAGCTGCCCATGATGACCATCCAGAACCCAGTCAGTGGGATGCAACCAGTAGCAGTGGAAGGGGAGTCAGCAGCCAGGAGCTTGGATCCTGCAGGTCAGTTGCCACAGAGCTGCTGACCCGTGGTGGCTCAGGTGGCAGTACAGCATCTGGAAAACTGTCAGCAAAGGTTGCCCACCCCATCAACAATCATCCCACAGCACCCAGGGCATGGGTCCCTTCCCCACCAAACATTACTTGGGTAGCTGTGAAAGGGTGGGGGGCATGTTGGGGCTGTGGGGACAGGTAGGGGTCTCCAAGTCACAGGATGAGACAAAAAGTCTATTGTCAATAGAGTCACTGAGGTGGGGTCTGTGGTCCCTGGCTCTAAATAACAGCTCCTTGTCCTAAGAACACTTCTGTGGCTCTGCCAAGAGCCACGTTAGGGCAGAGATGCTTTGTAGCAAAGATGCTGTTTCTTGAGGTCAGAGCTGGTCAGGGAAAGCCGAAGTCTGGGCATGCTCTTTCCACAGTCCACCCAGTTTCAGGACTGACACTGGGGTGGTAAGGAGGGAAGGGTGGGCTCTGGGGCAAGGGGCAGGTGTCTACAGGCAACTACACCTTCAAAACCTGCCAGGACTGAGGCATGGAGGGCACTAAGCTGGTCTGAATGGCAGACCGGTGTCTGGGCTCGAGGAATCCATTTACAGCTGACACAGCAGGAGTTGCTCCCACATCTGCCTTGGTAAGTGTAGAGCACATTTACTTGCAGCAGCCAGTGGGCCCAGTATGCAGGTTGCTTCATAACCAGGAAAACCTAGGATGTGTTTCAGAGGAGATGAGCATCCTCTGACCCCCAGTTACTGCATTCCTAGCAATGTCTGTGCAGGGAAGAAAAGGCCTCTTGCTGCAAGGTATACAGTGCCCTCAGTGCCACAGAAAACAGCCATTCTGTATCCTGAGGCCTGGGGCTGACTGTGGCACATCACACCAATCCAGCTTCCAGCCCAGAGGTCTTGAAATGGGCAACCATCAGGGTGGTGTTTATTTGCCTCCTGCCTTTAAACCCACCAGGGCTTTACCCTCTTCAACTCCCCTCCACACCTGAGACTGCCCTTGAAAAGCAGGCAGTCTATCTGGAGCTAAATGTCACAGGCAGTTACAAGACACTGGCCTTGGGGGCTTTAGCATGGGACAGAGGGAAAACACATGAGAGACCCCAGTATGAAATCATCTTACATGCTTTATAGGTGAAGAGGAGGTGGTGAATCCAGCAGAAGCAGAAATACTGGAAATTTTCAGTACTCCTCTGGAAAACGACCACCAAGATAACAAATTCAACGCACATGTTCTGTATTAATTTTCTGATTGTTTGGTTTTTTTCCTTATTTTGTCTCCTGCCTCACAAGCTCTGATAAGTACTGCATCAGCTTCTTTCTGGTTAGTTGTAAGGCCCACACTCTCCTTGTCACTCTGCTTTCTATGCCTCTTTCAGGTTACAGTGTGGCCGAATGAGCAGAGGCAGTCCTTCAGGAGTTGCCTGCTGCCTGTGGCTTATGAGCCCCCTCCTCTCTCTGCAGACAGGCTGTTTCACTCGGGCCCACAGAAGGCTTCATGGTGTCCTGCCACCATATAGGTTAAGCATACAGTCCAGCATCCATCCTTCTGAAAGCCATTTCTGATTTGCGTAGATGTGAGTGGCACTGCAAACCTGAAACCCACTGTGATTTTTAGTCTTCTGGAGCTTGCCTACCTTAGGTTTTTCCTGTACCCCTGAAGCCATATGTCCCTTTCTGCTTTTATTTTCAGTCTGAAGGTCTTTCTCAAGGTCAGTTTTCCTCTGGAAGAAAAAAATAAACTTCTTTTACCTAAAGCCTGGAATGTTTTTTGTTCTCAGTTTCTGGGCAGCTTTACTCTGGCCTTGCTGAGCCACCATGTAAGGACAACAAAAGACGGTTAAAAACAGCTGAGTGCAACAGGCTGACACTGGAATGAATCATACACTTTTGTCAGGTAAATGCCATTTGGGGCAAAGAGAGGAACTACTTTGCACAGCCACTGTGTTCCTGGCTCTCCAGTCATGCATGCAGGATTTTTCCTGAAGCCAGGAAGGAACAGGGCATCCTCCCTCTCCTCACATTTTGGGTCTTTACCTGACTTACCAAGGGCCTGTCTCCCACAGCACAGGGCTGGTCAGGCCCCAAGGTCACCCCCAATTTGGGGGATTTTTTTATGGCTCCAGAGATGTTGCTGCTGCTGCCCCAGAGCTTTCGAGGCTCTGCATCACAGCACATGTGACAACTCACTGGTGACACCAGTAAGAATCTCTCCAGTGACAGGATGGACACTCTTGACTCCCACCCCTGCTCTGGTCCCAGAGGGACCAGAGGGGCAAGTGCTCACCAGCTCTTAGCACAGCCTCTCCACGCTGAAATCCTGGGATGACCTCTGCAGATCCACTGCCAGAAGCTCTACAGGCACCTGGTGGGTGTCAAAGCAGAAAGCATCCAGCAGCTCCACAACCAAGCACATGCAGCCCATTCCCTATGGGCAGCTCCTGCAAGGATGGCTCCCCCTGCACAGGTATCCTGGCACTGTTCTGGCCTCTGCAGATGTACCAGCTAATGCAAGGGTTTGCTCTCCCTTTGGGTAATGGACACTTGTGGGAGCAGAGCAAGATCTCTCACCTTCTGCCAACAACCACCTAAACCTCACCTGTAACCCCAAATAGGTAAGGTGCAACAGGGGGGCCTTGTGGAAGCCCTGCAGCGTGGAGGGAGCTTGTGGCTGGCAGGTATGCTGACCCTAGGCTGAGGCACTGGGTGAAGGTAGCTGAGGCTACCTGAGGTGGCTGAGGTGGAAGCAGAGGCAGGAGGTCATGTCACGGTTAAGCACCATCACAAAAGTGGTGCTGGCGTCCTCCTGCAGGTGTGGTGCCCATTTCATGTTGCAAGGGGGCTGGGCTGTGGCTGCTGCCAGGCAGGCCAGGAGACCTGTGGGCCAGTGGCTCTTCCCAGCTCTCCAGTCCTCTGTAGTGCTCACAGGGAGGGGAAATCAGCCACGCTGCCCACTCCACACCTGCAGATGCTTGGACTCTCCTGGTTTCCAAAGCTCCTCAGATTTTGGAGAGAAGAAAATTCTGGGAGGTTTTAGACTCATCTTACAGCTCCCATCCATCAGGGAGGGCACAAAAAACCTATATTCCACCTTCTCCAGTGTGAAGTGGAGCTGCAGGAGGTGGTGAAGGTCTGTCAGAGTGAGGTCTCCATTAAAACACAGAGCAACACTCACTGCTGAAAACACACATGGGCAGCAGTGCCAATCCTTGCACTGCAGAGGCTGTGCAAGGTGGCCAGAGGTGTGCAGAAACCAGAGAAAACACCTGTGTCTATCTCTGTGGAGATGCCTTTGGTGTCCAGGAAATCCTGGAGTCATCCCAGGAGCTGCACACTTTTACAGATGCTCTTTAACTAACTGGCTTCTTTGGCAGACAGTAAGAAAGGTGTGCCCGAAAACAACCAACCTTATCACAAAACAAACAAGGGAAAGATAAAGCCATCCTTATCAGCACTTTCACTCACCATGCACTGCTTCCTTCTCTGATGAGAGGACAGATGACAGAGCTCTTGCTCACAAGGATGGAGTTCAGGTGTGAAACTGTACGCATGGGGGTCCACATGTATTTCTGAGAGGGTCCTACTGCCTGAATAGAGCTGGGGAGGGGCTGGCAAGGGTGGATATATCTGGAGGAGGAAGGTTACTGTTTTGCAGATGCAACAAATCACCTTCTCCCTCCTTTCCCTCTTTCCTGAGTCCAAGAGAGCTGTCTTTACCCAAGGCCATTAATAGAGTGTCTGACAAAAGAAATTTTCACCCTCTGGTCTGCCATGAAGGGGAAGGCTGGGGGAGGTCAGAGACCTTTAACTGACTGTAGCCTTCTTGATGATGAAGAGCAGGTGATGAGTGCAGGGAAATGGATGCTGAGCCACGGGGCCAGCACAGGGACCCAGGTAAGTGCCTGACTCAGTGACCCTTGCTGTGCTGCATGGTGACAGGGCTGCCTGAAGCTCTTCCAGGTTGCTCTTCCCTGCTTCCTGAGGCACAAAACCAAGGCATGTTGTGGTATGAAGAGGACATGACCACTGTGGTTGTCTCCTCACTTGTTAGATTCAGCTTGATGTTGGTTAATGTCAGCTGGGCTGGGCTGAACATGCTGCTGTGAGCTCATCTCAGGGACACAGGTCCTGTCCCCAAGTCCTGAAGAGTGTGGCATCCTGAGTGCTGACAGTCACAGCTGTGACAGGACAGCTAAGGAGGGGGAACCTGATATGATGTTCAGGAGAACCAGACTCTCCACTGCCAATTACCTTTCAATATCCTTTCAGGAAACACGCTTCCAGCTCTATGGAAGAATGGAGGTTGTTTGGTTTGTGCACCCTGGCTTCCCGCTTCTCAAATTGCTCTTGTGACACAAGGTCCCTCACACCTGCAGAAAGCCAGGGGTGATTTGTGGCAGGCTGTTGCTCATGGGTGATGTTTAGAGCCAGGAAGGTCTGCTCCTTAGCAGAAGCGAAGTCATAGCTAAGCCTCAGCAGAAAGAAGTGGGCAAGCAACTTAGGGCCAGAGGCTACCAAAGCTCAGTGAAAAGCCATTCCACCCCAAAGGAGCCTGGTCTTGCAGAGATAAGAAAAACTTGCTGATTGATTTACTAATATTGACTTTAAGCAGTAAATCCTGGAGACAGCAAATACCCACTCCCTCTTCAGCCACCATTTCCTGCTTAGAGCTTATTAGCTCTGATTCTTCCCATTCTGTGTTCACCATTTCAATAAATACCAGTCTAAAACTACCAGGGCTGAGACAGACTGGGGCTGTGTGTCCAGCTGGGCTCATCAGTACTCCACCACATGGTCTGACTCTCCTGTTTCACTAGGAAATCATATAACTTTAAAAAAAGTTAAATGAAGAGAAATCTCTGGAGATCTTGAATCCAACCCCTGCTCAAAAAATGGCTAGGTCTGGCCAGAATACTTTGGGCTTTCTCCAAACAAGTGTTGATCATTTTCAAGATGTGAGATCACCTCTCCCTTTTCCCCATCCCAGGGCTGTCCCAATCTCAGCAAAGAAAGTTTCTCCTTCTGTCCCACCAGACTTACCCTCAGCACAGTTTTAGTTCCTTGCCTCTTGCACTTTACAGAAGACTCCAACTCCATCTTCTCTTTAACCCTCTTTAGGACTGCAGGTTAGACTCCACGTTCACCTACTCTCCATGAGAACAAACCCAATTCCCTCAGCCTGTCCTTGATGGCCTTAGCTGAGTTCATTCATAAGGATGTCTTTTTTGTACTAGGTTACCCTAACTGGACCTGGTATTCCACGTGTGGGTTCATCCACATCTGGCAGGTGGAATGGCCACTTGCCCAAAGCCCCCATCTGAAATTCAGTCTGTCGGAATGGACTTGGGGTGTTGAGCACGGCTGTGGTTGTGTCCCTCTTGGACATCCTGAGGCTTGCACTGACACAACACAGAAAATGCAAAGAAACCAGGATACAGCTTGTGTGGTAAACAAAGCGACCCGAGCTCTGTAGCATTAATAATGACCCTTTTTTCAACCCTCTCCTCTCCACACCACCTTCCACAGAATTTGTGAAAGCACTGAAACGCAGCTTCAGTGTATTAATCACATGCCCCTGGACGTGGCTGCTCGTTTGCCCAAACTTTGATCGCAGGCTGAGGGTGCAGCTCTCGTGCTGCTCCTCTGTAGGCCAGCACCCAGATCCGTGAAAGAACGAGCCACCCGTTCGCAGGGATCCAAACCTGCCGCTTTGCAATTCCAGCGGCCCTCCTCGTTCCTCGCTCGCTCGCTCCCGCCCGATCCCGCAGTGCTCCCTAGCGGCAGCAGCGAGTTGTTCGGGTTGAAAAGGACCTGAAAATATCATCTCTTTTTCCCCCACACCAGGTTGCTCAGAGCCCCGCCCAGCCTGGCCTGGAACACTTCCAGGCATGGCCCATCCACAGCTTCCCTGGTCAGCCTATTCCAGTGCCTCACCACCCCCACAGTAAAGAATTTCTTCCTAATATCTAAGCTAAGTATACCCTCCTTCACTTTTAAGTCATTGACCCCTGCCCTAGCACATGCTGTTAATCAAAAGTCCCTCTCCAGCTTTTCTGCAGGCCCCCTTTAGGTACTGGAAGGTTCTATAAGGTCTCCCCAAATACGTAAGATCTTCCAGGATTCAAGCCTAGCTCCTGTTGTGGCAGAGAGGTAATATATCTTGCATAAGCTTAAGTGGGAAGACTTGAAATCATTTCCCCTGGTTGCTTGAAGTATGTCTTTTTTTTTGTCTTTCCTCTAGAAGGGAAGGGGTGGAGAAAACCACCATGCAGACAAAAAATAGAAGACATTACCCAAGAAGGAAAACCTCTTCATATTTTTTTAAACAAATGTTTCCTGCATAAAAGTTCGAGCGCTGAATCATCCCCTGCTTCCTCCATGAAAAAGCCACCAGTATGAAGAGTAATACCCAGACACAGCCTCTCACACCATGCCAAGAAGGCTTGAACTGTCTGTAAATCCAGGGCAACACCACGGATCTTAGCCTATCAGAGTGGTCAGTCACTCACTGCTGCAGGAGTGCAAGCCCATGTTATTCAAATAAAGGCAATTTTGGAGAAAAGAAAAAAAAAAAAAAAACACTAAACCACACCAAAAAACTCCACTCCAAACCAATTTGGGACCCACTGAAAAGCAACATAGATACAGAAATAAACTCAAGTGTACCCAAAGACTGAGAAGGAAGAAATCATCACCATCAACATTATGTACCTCCTGATGAAGAGAAGGAAACGTTCTCTGGGAAAATCATGATCTGCCTATTCCAAGACAACTGCACGGTGATAACTTGTTTTAAGTCCCCTTGCCCACAACCCCTGCAGCCCTCAACCTGAGGACACAGGGAAGGTGAATATAACATCAAGAGGCAGGGATAGATACTGAATTTATTGGGGTCTGTGTGTGTGTGTGTGTTTACAGCCCATGCATTATTGATGTTTCTCTGTATTAATTTGGACTGTGAGACTAATAATTGAAAATATTATATTGTTAAAACTTTTGTGTGTAGTAAAAATGGTGGACTCTTGGCTTCACTTACACTGTGCTTTTTTCTGTCCATAACAAGATTTTTAATGTTACACAGGAAGGGACAGAGACAGAAGTTAGGAAGAGAAGAAATTCATATTGACACATCTATGCCTACATACAACTAGCTGCTGCTTGAACAACTGGACTGTCATCCATTCTACTACAGCATTCAGTCAAGGGGAATATTTGTGGAGCCAAATAATCTTTTCCAAAGGCCACCACTGGGCTGTCACTTACACAGCCCAATTTTTGAATACTCACAACTAAACACAGTGCCATTTTGCCCTGGCTCTGGGGGTCCTCCCATGTTCAGGTGAGATCGTCAGATCCTGATCTGTATTGCAAGATTTTCCAGTGAACTCACCACCTTCTGCTGCTCCCATCAATACACCCATCTCCGTGGCTGCTGCTTTTTGACTAGCCTATCCCAGATGCAGCATGATGGATTGGGACAGAGTGGCCAGGGTACCACCATTTAACTGGCCAATTCCAGGGCCAGCACTCCAGCGAGTATTAACCACTGATGACAGGCTATGTGCTAAAACACAAGACACAGTTTGTTAACCTCTGAGGGTGACAGCCTGAATTACTGAGCACATTTTCCGAGCAGGAGAGGTTAACATGAGATGCAGATGGTCTCCTTGAAAGAGCCAGCCGCAAGGATGATGGACTTGGAGTGCTTCATGCACTCCAAGTGAGCTGCATCTCAACGATCAGACCAGAGGCTCTGGTGCTAGCATGGTACAGAAAAGGTCAGAAGCTGATCCTTAGTCAATTAAGAGCACTTTGGATAGTTCACATCCAGACAACAGCTTTGCAAATTCTTAATTGGCTAGTGAATCCTAGCTTCCTGGCATCAGCAAAAGAAAAGGGATAGCAGTGGGCTCAGTGTGTTCCTCTGAGCCAGCCCACAGTTACTATTCCTGCTTCCTCCATGTCCACATTCAGCCAGACATCCAGCCCTGAGCATACAATGACCCTGTGGACTTGCAGTCACCAGAAGAGGTTAGGATATAGTCTCTCTTTCCCTTAGCCCAAGCATTGTGGCCAGGGTACTTCATGTTCACTACATTATTGGTTCCTATGTGCCCTATATTCAAATACTGCAGAAGCTGTGAGAGTTCAGAGTCTGGAAGACCTGAGCCGGACCCCTCTGCCCCTCAGTCTGCCCACACAAAGAGACGTTGGATGACTGCCCCACATCCAAAAGTAACTCTCAGAAATAACCCCAGCTTCCAGTAACAGTGGATGCCACCATCTACCACTCTGACCTCTTGGCCTTGGACATAAAGACATAAATTCAAACAGGAGTGAGTTAAGAAATCTAGACTTAAGAAGCCTAGAGAGAGCTCCAATGAATCAGGGCTTCAGGCCTGTACAAAGACAAGTGTGTGAAGGTGTTCTTTGTGCCAGCATGGGCCACTGTATTCCCATACACCAGACCCTGTAAAGTCAGACCTCCAAAAGGCATCACATTCGTTCACATCCGGGTGCTGCACGAGTGAGACGTCCTCTCTGATCACTGGCCCTGGCATTGCAGTTTTAGGTAATGGCTATACCCAACTCCAGCTACACAGACTGACCTCTAACTACAACTCAGAGAGCTTTGGACTCCCTCCAACGTACTCTCTCCTGGCTAAATGGCAGCTGCCTCCCCTGCTTACTCTTTCTCATAAATTTGATACACTTCTTTGCACTTCCAAAGGCAGATAAATCACATCTGGGAGTCCCAAAGCCACTGAAGAAGAGTTTCCTATCTGCTCTCTGATAACATGGCAGATTAAACTACCTGTTCCTGTCTCATTCATAGCTCTCCTGGCAGCTTGGGCTGTTGACGGGGCAGCAGCTGCAGAGTTTGCTATCCCTCAAACAGTCTTGGGAAGCCAGTCACCACCCTCTCAGCAGGAGAAAGGGCAACATCTGCCCTTCTGCATCATCTTAGCCATGTGCAAGCCAGACCACCACCCTGAGGTGTGGAGTTGCCCCTAAAGGCCTGTTACACTCCCACTAGCTGCAGTTGTTGCCTGAGGAATTGTTCCCACGGATGTTGCTGTTGCATAAGGTGAACACAGTGTCAGCCTGTGGCTGTAGGAACTCCATCTCTGCAGCCAAAAAAACCTAACTGGCCTTGGGTGCAGGAGGCAAGACCAAGCATTTCTGGTGCTGCTGCCACAGGACAGAAAACACAGTGTTGTCTCCAGCGGTAATACTTCCTCTAGCTGGCCCAGCTCCATGGTGGAGCAATCAGAGAGTAATTAATGCCAAGCACAATCCCTATGCTCACCTCTCAGCTTCTGTTCCTCTCACAGGTAGTAGCCTTCCCTACCTGAACCTTTACAGCAGAGGCACCTGTCTGGGATGGAGCTTCATGCACTGATGTCCGGAGCATGCTTATGGCCTGACAGGAGACCTTGAAAGCAGACTGGTGACCCAGATGGGTGGCCTGAAACTTGATGAGCCAACTCCGGCCTGGCCTTTCTGCCGCTTTCCTCCCTCTGATGCCTTCAGCAACCCAGCAGACCAAAAAACAGCCAAGGTAAAACAGACAGAGTGAAATGCAAGGAGCAGCACATGCCACACATCTTGCCCTGTATCACTCCAGGTCTCAGGAGTAGAGGGAAGGCTTGAAAAACTCAGACACGTCATTACAAACAAGACTTCATTACAAACAAGACAAAGATTTATTTCCATTTCAAGAGAAGTAGAAGAGTAAATACAAAAAAAATCTCTGATATAGGATATAATATTCTCCTAGGCTGTACAACCCACCTCTTTTTCAAAGTCTGCCCAGGGCCTGACTGTACCAGAACTTGTGCAGAACAGAAACCAAGAAAGATGCTCTGTCCTTTGAGAAAGGAGGACTTTCAAAGCCCTTCTCTCTTCTTGTCAGTCCTCACAGTTAAGAGTTTCCTACAGGTTTACAATCCAAATTTATTGGATTCTTCTCCCAGAAATCAAAGTATTAGTTTGAAACTTAGACTAACTTTGCTAAAATGAAGGCCCTCATAATATTTACAATAAAACTTCCAGAAATCAAAATTTTTCCTCATTCCTGATGGTGCCTAAGAATTACAAGCAAAGTGCCAGCCAAAAATACATTGAGATCCAAACGTTTAAGATATCCCCATGGCACAAGAGTACATTGAGATCCAGTTGTCTAACATATCCCCTTGGCATATCCCCATATCCTCATAGAGAGACCCAACCCCATGGCTCCCCAGGTACACAACAAGCTTATTTTCCTCCGTCAGTGGCTGTGCCACCGCATGACACACACAGGTACACACACAAGCACAGGGTCAGCACACCCCACTGCCACAAGGCAGAGCATGGACAGACCCCACAGAGCAGCACACCCTTTTGTGTCTGAGCCTACACGACAATTCAGGAAGGTTGCAATAGCCACAAAAACACAGCAGTGCTGCTGGGAAGGGATCTCTGGAGTCTTCAGGCCTGCTGCAAGAGGGAGGCTCGAGCACTGCCAGCAAAAGGCAGGAATAGCTTTGTCTGTTTTCACCTTGAAAACCACAAAGAACAGATCCCACACAGATGTAGAGTCCCTTGAGCAGTCCTTGTAGCTCTTGGTGGTTTCACCCAGGGTTTCCAGCTGTTTCTGACAGAACTTTAAGCAGTTTTTGGCCATGTCTCAGGTTCTTGATGCAACCGGCTCATCACTGCACCTGCTGCAAAAAGGTGCCTCCTACATATGCCTGGTTTCTCTAGGTAGGTGTAAAAGTTCTGCAGAGAAACAAGAACAAGCATCTAGATCTTATCTGCAAACTACCCAATTTGTGCATTCTGAGTCATCAAGATCTATCAAGCATGTTCTCAAGACATCAAGTTTTGTCCCTTGAACTGCCTGCAGATGCTACCTGAGGTCAGAAGTGGCTTACACAAGACCTGTATCAACACTGGTGACCTCTTTTTTTTAGACTGAACTTTAGACCAGCACTACAGCTGGGGCAGAGAACAAAACTAGGTTGAAGTAAAGAGGAACAAGGGCCAGAGAAGACCTCTAGGATCAGGAAAATTATCTGATCCACATTAATAACTGCTCCTACAGGAAGGAAAGAAACCATTAAAAGTCAGGACAGTTCTTCTCCCAGATACTCCCAAACCATTAAGAGGACAGCATGACTTGCTGGCAAAGGGACACAGTCCAGTCCTTGCAGGCAGTGAAAAGCAGAGAGGCAGCAGGCAGCTGTCAAAAAAAGTGGAAGCTGGCACAGCTAGATGTACAGCTCCTCTTCCAGATGGTGATGGGAGAAGATGGGAGAGGAGCTAGCATGGCTGCTGAGAAGACCTGCCCCAGGATGAGGCAGCCAAGCTGCAGACAAGACTGCTCTCTCCAGGATGAAGCAGCTTCTGGATGTGCCAGGACCAGGAAGGACATTGAAAGATAAAACACAGCTCTTCAGAAGGGAAAGGAAAGGAAAAATCTGATTCACCTCACCACAACAAAGATTTGAAGGGTGCCTACACTTGTTGTCTGTACTCCCCCACTGGGGGCAATGCAACCTCCTCAGCTCCATGTGAGCAGTTTCTTGTGGTACCACAGACAGGTCTAGATGGACAAGGGGCAGAAATATCAGGACAGGCCCAGCCTCCCAGCCCATGGGGTAGCTCACCACCACACGCCACCTTTAGCACTCTGAGGCCTTGAATTCAGGACTCATCTCTTACCTCAGAGCCGCATGGAAGACAGGTGTACAACTTCTCCTGTCCACCTACTGCAAAGGGCTCTAGACTTCTCTGTGCCAAACTGTGCTGTGGGGACACTCAACCACATTCCTGCTCCACTCCATTTCCTCTCTCTTATGTCCCACCTGGATACTTGGACCATAGCAGGCAGAGAAGGCAAGGAAGTTGTCTCTATACAAATTTCATCCTGCTGAGGACCTCATCTGAAAAATGCTCGGTGGAGCAGAAGGTACAGGTGTCTTCATGGGATCAAGAGCTCTTTGCATCAGTGCATAGCTGCAGGCCAAGAGACAGTGGACATGAAATGCAACTACAGAGGTGAATGAATGGATGGATACAAGGAGAAACTTCTCCCCCATAGGGACAGACAAGTTGCCCAAAGAGACTGTGCTGTGTCTCTATTCTTTGTAGGTGACCAGAACTCAACTAGACAGGCTGAAGCAACCAGGTTTGAGTAATTGCTGACCTCAATTTCAGCACAAGGTTGGAGCAGAAACTTCTAGCCTGAGTTATTCGTAAGTTATGCATATGATCTGTACCCTTCTCTGGTGAGAGACCCTGGCGTATGTGTACCCTCTCTGTTCTTCCAAAACTCTTGCTGATGCTCTGGCTGCACTTTCCACCTCCCTTTCCCCATGCAAGGCCCCACCACACTGCAGGATCTTCTCACCAACCTCTTCCCAGCTCTGGTTACACAGGCTCTCCACTTCCACAGGAAAAAGGAGCTGTGTAAGCAGACCTGGACAGCAGGGCTATGTCAGCTCCCTCTCCATCCACAGCCCCAGGCAGAGCCCTGGGCAAACACCACTGCTCTGGGCCCCTTCCAAGGGTAGTGGAATCTGTTGGGAGGGGTTTGCTTGAGTTTCCCCATGAATCTCTTTTCAAGCCTTTGCCTCTTATAGATGTTCCTATTGGGTTTTCCCTCCCCACGTCTTCTTCGGGTCTCTCTTCCAGCCTAGGAAAGCTTGAAAGTGGAGCAATTGAAGATGAAAAGACATCATGTCCTGCCTCTTGTGTTTCAGGAAAGAGTTTTCCCCCACAGATGCCAATTTCTCTAGGCTACAGACAGAGCTGGGCTCATCTTAGGATCAAAGTGATTTAGGATATGAGTACCTCCATAGACTTCAGGACCAAGTCTCCACTCAAAGCAGGTCCAAATTTAATGCTGGATCCAACTCTGGAGAGAGATCAGACTGTCCAACCAAGTTGGAAAGCCCTCCAAGGGCAGAGGTCCCACAGCCTGGCTGTGTACCTCTTCCAGGGGCTGGGCGTGCTCACGGTAGAAGATTTTATAGTTCCAATCCCACCACCCTCCCACCCCTGCAGCACAGAGCATGACCCCTGGAGGGATCTGACTTACTGCCTCTGCCTGCAACCCCAGCATCCAAATCCTCTCCAGCCCTGGCCACCTTGCTGGTGCAAAGCCTGGCACTAACACAGTAGCCACCACATCAGTGCCTCGCATCCTACTTTTATGGATTTGCCTGCACGAGGCCGGGGAACACCTGCTCCTGCCTCCCTCCTACCCTGCACCAACAGACATCTTGTTCTGTAAATAAAAAGATCATCAGCAGAGATATTTTTAAAAGTGAGATCTTCCCAGGTAGACCAGGAGGGGCCCTGCCAGAGTGTGCCGGGAGAGTGAGAACCCGGCAGAAAGCTTTGATCACCTGCCCCAGGAAAGGCTGTAAAAGAGGAATGGTCTGTTGGCCACATTCAGGCACTTGGGAATCCCTACAGCTTTTTCTAGCAAGAGTGGACAGGGATGGGCAGGGCACCCCAGGTCTCTGACAGCGACACTCCTCGCCAGAAGGCTCGAGCAGATGGCATCTTCCCGGGGTGCAGACGTGCTGGGCGAGCCCCGCAGCCCGCCTTTTCCTGAGCTCTGCTCCGCGCTGTCGGGCGTCTCCTGGGACGGGTCAGAGCGCCGGGACGAACCTGTCGGGGCCGCCGGGGTATGCGCCGTGCCGGGGTCCGGGCTCAGCGGTGCCCAGGTGTCCTCCGGCGCCGTAGCCGTGGGGCAGGGGCGGGAAGGGCGCGGGGGAGCGGCGGCCGTAGAGCCCGGCGGGGGCAGGCGGCGAGGCGGGCAGCACGATGCGCCCCGACGGCGCGTACAGCGGTCCGTGACCTGCCGGCGCGTAGGGCCCGGGGGCGGTGGGCAGCGGGCCGTAGGCGTGGGGCAGGGCGGCGGAGGCGCAGCCCTGCGCGGGGAAGGCGGCGGCGAAGGCGCAGGAGGCGGCGGGAGCTGGGGGCAGGTCGGCGGGGGGCGGCGGGGCGGGCAGCGGGAGGAGGCGGCAGGGAGCGTCGGGGCGCTCGGCGAGGAAAGCCGGGTAGGTGGAGAGGTCGCTGCGTTTGAAGCGTTTTCTGCGGCGGAGGAAAGACCCGCTCTCGAACATATCGCGGGCGTGGGGGTCCAGCGTCCAGTAGTTGCCCTTGCCGGGGCGGCCGGGTTCCCTTGGCACCTTGACGAAGCAGTCATTGAGGGTGAGGTTGTGGCGAATGCTGTTCTGCCACTTGCGGGGGCTGTCGCGGTAGAAGGGGAAGCGCTCGGTGATGAAGCGGTAGATGCCGCCCAGCGTCAGTCGCCGCTCGGGCGCCTGCCCGATGGCCATGGCGATGAGGGCGATGTAGCTGTACGGAGGCTTGCCCCGCTCCGCCGGGCGCTTGCGGCGCCGCCGCCCGCCCCGCGACCCCGCCGCCACCGCCGCCACCGCCGCCGCCTCCTCTCCCGGCGGCGCCGCGTCCGCCTTCAGCGGCGGGGGCAGCGGCGGGGGGCCGGGCGGCAGCCGGCTCTCGGCGGTCATGAGGCCGTCGGGGCGGCCCCGCGCCGGGCCGGACCGAGCCGAGCCGAGCCCAGCCGAGCGGGCAAAGCGC
This sequence comes from Empidonax traillii, assembly GCF_003031625.1. Lineage (NCBI taxonomy): Eukaryota > Metazoa > Chordata > Aves > Passeriformes > Tyrannidae > Empidonax > Empidonax traillii. The sequence continues at coordinate 511,057 of NW_020955345.1, read as the reverse complement.
GGCGCCGCCGCGGCTTTTATGCGGCGGTGTCCGGCGGCTCCGCGCCCGGGCGGCCGGCACTCCCCCTGCTACGCCCCGCCGCCCGGGAGGCGCGGGCAGGGCCGGGCGTGCCGCCGCCGCCGCCGCGGGTGGGAGCAGCGCCCTGCCCGGCACCCCCCGCCCGCCCCCTCTGCTCGGCCCCGTCCCCAGCGCCGTCGGGGCTCCGCTGTCCCGCCGCCGTCGGGAGCGCACAGCACCGGGGGACCGGAGCGCACCGAGAGCGGTGGGGGCGGCTCCGTGAGCGCGGTGCAGGTGTCTGGGCACGGGCACTGTCCGCGCGTCCCCGCGGGGCTCGGAGCCGTCGGGGTCGGCTCAGCTGGCGGCCGCGGGAAGAGCCGAGGTGCGGTGAGCGGCCGCCGCTGTCAGAGGAGATGCTTGCAGCCGATCCGTGGCGTGGGGCAGGCGGCTCCGGGCAGTGACGCCCAGGCAACCCCACGCTGCTTTGCGGAAATCAAGCGGTCCAAACGAATTAAACGAGCAAAAAACCACATAGTGACAGATCTACTTGGGAGAGATATAGTAACTATGGGTTTTGGCGTCGTATTATGCGTGCACAGCTGCTATGAAGAATGCATTGAGACTGGTCCCCAGCAACCACTTGGTACAGGGCTGGGCTCCCGTGCAACTGGCTTACCCCTGATCTGACCTGCTTGTCCCCCATCCTTGTGCTACAGGACCTCACAGGTACATGATCCAACCAGGAAGGATGCCAGGCTCTCCAGGGGTGGCTGCTGGGGCATACTTACCTGCCAGCTCCCTCATGTTTGCTCAGATACTTGGGGCTGAAGGTCAGACTGCAGCTGAGAGTGCCAGCTGTAAGGAATGCTTGCCCAGGACTTGAACTCCTGTGGCCCAGACCTACAGGCCTGGGGACAGCACAGCCTCCTCACCTGCTAGCATGGTGATCCCTTTGAGGCAGAATATAAAGGAGATGGCAGGAGGTCCTAGAGGTGGGATGGCACGTGTGTGCAGGTGTGCACAGGGATGTGTGTGCATGGAAGGGTGAGCATGCACAAGCACATGGGTATACAGTGGCACTGGTATGGGGTTTAGCACGTGAATGAGAGTTCATGATGGCATGTTGACAGGTGAGTATGCACAGAAACAAATGGCAGCAGACACAGGTGTGTGGCTGGACCTGAGGCTTGCATGTGGACATGTAGGCAGAAACAGATGTGGGCAGATGTGTGTGCAGAGAGGTGGATGTGCCTAGGTGTGCAGGTGCTGTGCATGGGTGTACAGCTGATCCCACCCACGTCTTGGTGTCTCCTCCAGTTCTTCCAGAACTCAGATCACCAGTGCACTGCTGAGTCTACATCTCTCTGGGAAAAGCTTTCCCAAAGCCCTCTTGGTCATTGCAAAAATGATGTTTAAGGGAGCAAGGGAAGGTGGGAGATGTTCATCCTAGTGAAACGCAGCTCTTTTGGAAGTTTCCAACACAGTTGCTTGGGGAAAAATCAGTGTGTGTGTGACGCTCCGTTTCAATGCAGCAAACAAACACCAGCCCTGGTTTCTAGCTAAATAAGGAAACCCAGAGTCACTGGCCACTTGCTTTTTGTGTGGCATCCCAGCAACTTGGGAGGCAGCAGAATAAACTATGGAGCTAGCAGAATAAACCATGAAGTGGCACTTGCTGAGGACTCACACGTGCAGTCCCAGTATCTGGATGCAGACGTGGGGCAGTTTTTCAAACCGCATGCTTCAGAGTTTGTGCCAAAAGAAAAATCAACCTCCTGTACTGACACCCATGTTCTTGAAGTACACAGAAGACTGGGGTCGTGTTACCCTGTAGGAACCAAAAACCTGACTCCGTCAGCATGAGAGGAGAGTAGTGAAGCTGCCCTGCCAGTAATGTTCTGCCTTCTGACTCATGGGGAGCTGTAGTTGGGAATGGATTTTCCTATCAGATGTTCCAAAGGCAGTGCAGTAGTTCAGTCACCTCTGGGGCTGTGTCTCTCTGTGCCATGCCAATTCCATGCCTCCAGAGGGCAAAGTCAGATCGTGCTTCGCTTTGCACTTGTAGAGGATGGGGAGTGAAAGAGGTGTGTGCTGAGAAGGGTTGGTGTGCTTAACAGCTGCTTTTGCCCTCACAGCTGGTGATGAAAATCCTTTTCCAAGTAAGCACTTTCCTTGGCAGGGCCCAAAGCAGAGTGAAATCAATACCCAAACAGCATGTGCTGGCTCTTGTTGCTTCTCATTTCCTCGTCACTCAGATTAAGCTGTGGTGCCAGTGCTTGTGGGTGAAGTGGGAGTTGTATAACGTGGTGGCCTGGAGACTATCCTCAGTTTGATATTATCAAAAGCCTGTTTAAAAACATTTTCAACTCTCCACTCTGGGAGCAGGAGTATGTCCCATTTTAAGCACTGCTGTCTCTTTTGAGTGCCAGTTCCCATGGGGACCGAACTACGGACAACACAAAACTCAGAGTCACCCAGGTGGATCTTAGGCTGCAGATCTCCTCCACCTGTAAGTCAAGTGGTGCCTGTCGCTGGAGCAGAACAGTTGGTGCTTTTCATGTTTGTGAAACATTATGTTTTCTCTTTTGATTCAGCAGTGTTGGAGGAGGTACAAAGATAAGTAACATGGTAAATGCACTGATTAAACCTTTGGAGTTCATAATGCAATAGAAAGTGTATGATATCTACATAGTATTACCCACACAAAAGTTGTGGCTTAAACTTTCTTCTAGTCTCTGCAACAAGGTTTAAAATCAGCATTTTGTCTGTCTGTGGCCCAGGAACAGCAGGGCTGTATTTAACTGCTCCAAGTCAAGGATCCAGCAGTCACAGACTGAGATCATATTGGCTGAATGCAAATCAAGTGAGAGTGTGCACCCATGGCACTGCCTGCACCCCAAGCTCAGCTGCCTCTGAGATGGAATGTCAAGTCTGGGCTTTTATTGGCTCTGTGTTGGTGCAAGGACTTTGCTGTTAGAAATGTGGAGAGCATCACAGCCAGACACTTCCTGACACTTTGCGACAAAGTGCCCTACCTGCATCTCATGGTTGAGATCTGTAGGTGGACCATAAGCCTGAGCCTTTGCAATTAAACAGGTAATGGCATGTCATCCATCCTTCACTTTCAGAGCACATGCCACAAAGAAATAACCAAAGTCACTGAGCTTAAGATGTTTTATACCTGACTGGAGTTAGTGGGAGACAAGAGCAGGATTGCATGGATTTTGGAAACACTTTATTGCCAGATTTTGGCATAGGGACCAAGGTGAAACCTCGGATGGGGAACTGATGTGCAGCTGCACATGGAATAAGGCCCTGTGGCAGAAGAGAGGCTGCAGGGGAGAAAGAAGTGCTTGCGGAGGGAATCGTGGCTGTAACCAGGTTCATGAGAGAGGCTTGAGTTAGCAGCTGTGCCCATTCTTCTGGAGAAAAAAACCCATCACTGTGGTTTTAAAATAGGTCGTGTCTCAGGCCCAAATTTGGGGCATAGGGAGCCTTAGCCTTCATCCGGCATGGTTCCACCTGGGTAGGCCACTCAGCAGTCCTGACAGCCCAGCAGGCTGCCCAGCTCATGGAGGGCAGAGAGGATCCACAGAGGGTGAGCTGTGTCGGGCAGAGCAGGGTGTCTCAGAGCAGAACATCACCTCTGACCATTCCCCTGGGACCCTGCCCCATTGGGGGAATTCAGTGTGAGTGTAATGGCAAAAGTACTGGCACGGGTGATGTGCATGGTTGGTGCTGTGGGGTGACAGTAGCGCTGAACTAGAACGGAGTGGCTGACACAAGAAGAGGCAAAGCCTCAACCTAAAGAGACCTCCAGAAATGAGAGCACTGGACTTCTAGAAAGCTCACAGAGCCCAGCCAAAGAAACATGCCAGTAGTGCGCCGGGGTAGGACAGCCCTGTGCGTCCATCCCAGCTGGGAAGTGACTGGCGAAGTCGGACCCTGCTGCGGAGGATCTGGTGAACACTGTGCATGAGGCTGAATGTGGTCCAGGAGTGTCTCTTGCTGCAAATGAGGTACACGCTGTACTGGGTTTCACGAGGCACAGCTTGTCAGGCAAACCTAGGTGTGTGCCAGCACTGCCTAAACAGTTAAACACGCAATTTAGCTAAAGACATGGAGCCACAAAACAAAGCAGCAGAAAACACCACGTGTGATGTAGGCAGCAAGGAGCAGACACCTTCTTGGTAGAAGCTGAGTGGATCCAGACTGAGCTGGACGGGCCATGACACATTGATTTGTCCTCCTGCCGAAGTGTATTTTAGAGCAGATTTCCAAGAGAATAGTTTGCCCATTCTTGCCTTTGCACCACCAAGAAATCAGTGGGAGTAGTGCAGATCTGTCAGATGCTTTTAAAAGGTAGGAGCTGGCTTTTTCTGGAAACATGCAAAGCAGAGTCAGGCTCTCTTCTGTAAGCTCAAAATCACTAGCTGGGGGAGGATGGGATTTTTGTTTGGTTTGGTTGGGGTTTTTTTGGTTTTTTATTGGTTTGGTTTGGTTTGGTTTGGTTTGGTTTGGTTTGGGGGTTCTTTGTGTTTTTTGGGGGGGGAGGTTGTTTGTTTGTTTTGGGGGTTGTTTTTTGGTGTGCAGGTGTTACAAACTCTGCATGGTTCTTGCTCCCCTAAAGCCCGTGAATTTCAACACCTCATGAAAATCTTCCGGATAGGTATCTTTGAATAGCCATCAGACACTGCTGGCATGAAAATAAGTTCTTTCTATTTTGCCTATCAAATGCCCTATTTGGGCAGTCATTCAACCGTTTTGAGAGTTTTAATCTCTGGCAGGATGAACATCTCCTACTCAGGTGCCCTGCTGCGACCCATCTCCTCTGCTGGCTCATAACTGGAATCACTGGTGTCTGACAAAAACTCTACAGGGCACTCATGGGGTCAGAAAGACCCTGAGGCTTGTGGACAAGAAGTGTCACCTGAAGAAATTTTTGAAAGACAAATTCATGTTTGCCAGAGCAGTAATTCAACCCTCTCTGCAGCTGGTAGTGAAACCTGATGCTTGAGAGAAAATGACAGGATGCAGTAATTTAGAGGGAATTGTTCATTACTTGCTTTGGAAGCTGGGAATTTTATTTAAATATAATTATTTAATTATTTGCCATACTGTGAACAAAATGTATTTGCAAATATCCTGCTTTACTTCAGTAAGTTATGTGGAAAGAAATGTTATTTGTTTTCTTTTTCCTTTGTTGCAGACAGAATCACATTGCCCTGGACATTGGCTTTTTCTAACCCGCACTTCAGCATGAGATGGAGAAGGGACAGGTCACCAAACTGTAGTGTTATGAGATGTATTTCCCAACACAGGCGAGAGAAATTCCTTGGTGTTCTTTGTTGTCAATGTTCTTCATGTTGTTTCGCCCAAATATAGATACTTAAAAGTCTCTAACAAATTGCAGTGGAGTTGTCCTATAATTTACTAACCAATTTCCTGTCCTGAAACCTGTTCTGCACCGTAGGTCTTGCAGAGGACTTTCTCTGTACTCACAAGACAGTAGATCAGCCAAGGAGAGAGGTAAAGGAAAGAAAAGGTGTTCGGAGCAAGTAGGTGGGAGCAGTGGAGGGAGACTGGGAACACATGAAGCAGGAGAAAGAGAAGGAGAGGAAGAGAAGTACTGTGGAAATGGAGAGCAAGTATTGGGGCTGGAGCTGGAAGAATACAAAGAACCTTTGCTGGAAGACTAGTTAGGAGAATTTTGTTTTGTGTAGAGAATCTTATATGGATGGACAAAAAAAAAAAAGCTGTGCCCACCAAAGTTTCTTCTCCTCTAGGTCTTGGCCTGGAATCAAAGATTTTCAGTCTCAGCATCACTTATGTACAAGCACATAAACATGAAGTGTAGTGTCACAACTTTCTAGGAGTGGCCTACACAGGCCATGAAAAACTTCTAATGCTGTGAGCTGCTCGGTCGGGTTCTATTTGTTCCTCTCTTTTTTTTTTTTTTTTTAAACAAAGGAAAATCTCTGATTAAACTGTATTACTGAGCATTATTAAACAAACCAGATGTTGCTCTTATTTCCCTGGAAACTGCAGCTTTTAGCACACTTTGCGTGAGAAAAACGAGGTGTTTCAGTAGGTAGGTGCGGGCACCCAGCACTTCTGTGTGCCAGGTTTCTTGATGATTTGATTTCCTGGGGAAGTCCTCAGCAACGAGGTAGGTTAGAGGAAGAGCTGGGAAGCCAAGGCAGCGGGTCAGGGCCTGTGTCAGGGATTGCAAGGAGGGACACAGGCACAGCAGCCTTGAAAGTAGCTCCCTGTTAGAACTGGGGAACCTCACCGGGCTCTTTCCTGTCCTTGTGCACAGGATGCTGGGTGGGGATTGTGTGTCGAGCCCTGATGGAGGCAAGGAAAGTTGTGCTTAAATGCACGGACTGGTGTGTGTGGGGGGTGCCTGTGCAAGGCACAAAGCACCGCAGAATGTGAAATCGCACCAGGCTGCGGGGTGAGCTGTGAGCGCCACTGGCGGGGGTGCATTCAGCTGCCGGGTAGATGCTGATGGGGGATTGGTAGGACCCAGCACTACCCTGGTGTAATTCCATGCCTCAGGGATGTAAATAGTCTTTCTTTGAAAAACAAAGTGTGAAGTGGGGATAGTTTGAGCTTATTGGCACTGGCAGACAAAATCTGAATACTTTTACAATGAGCTCCTGTTTTTTTTCCCTAGGCCTCTTTGTTCTCATTGCCACTCTCTGACCCTTTAGCAATCACCATGGTAATTACCAAGTAATGCCCTATTTACAAGTACCTTCCGAAATCTGCTGGAATTTTGCTTGAGCCTGTAGCAAAATGTCTCCCCCCAGATTCTCTTTTTGGAGAAAATAAGTTATTTCTCAATTCCAAGCTTTTCTTTAACAAGACTGCAAAGGCTGTGAATAGCTGGAGTCCTGCAAGTTAACAGACCTGTGGGGATTTACACCAGATAAACATCTGCCCAGCGTTTGCCTGAGGCAATACATTTTACCAAAAGTGTGTAGGTCATAGTAATCTGGAGAGAAAGAGTTGTTTTTAAGTTTCATGCTGCTATTAAAAATAGGCACTGTACTGCATGTATTTCCATGTATTTTCCAGCAAAAAGTTTCAGAACTCTCTATTTTACTTTGGACAGTCTGGTCTTAATTGTTCTGTAACCAGTCCACATTTCACATGGGAAGTCTGTGCTATGATACAGGTTTCCCAAAGGGATGATGGGATCTCTGTCCGCCGGGCTTTTTAAAGCGTGACTGATCTAACTTGGTACATAACCCTGCTTTAACTGGACCAGAAATCTTGTAATTTCTGCAGTTCTCTCTGTTACTGTGGGAGAAACGCAATTTCCGTGAATTTCTGTCAAAATCAGCTCGAGTCCTGTCAATGATATGGGAGAGTGACCCGAGAACACGAGCAAAACAACTTCTCAAAATGTCGGATTCTCAGATTTTCTTTGTCCCAGCTGGCTCTGCTAGTTTTGCTTATGCAGTTTGGGTATTCATATGCAAATCACATATTTGCGACCATGCTGGACCATTATCAGGAAACAGATCTTTCAGAAGTTTTTTAAACAATAACTTCCAGGATCATGTTTTGGACCGGGAAAAGGAAGGAGAGTGGCATCCTTTTGAGACCTTTGAGATCCCCAGCTCTTTACTCCACTGTGAGACAGTGCAATATTTGCTATGGGAGAGCGTCCTGGTTTCTGCTGGGAGCGAATTAATTTTCTCCATAGTGGATATTATGAGGCTGTGTTTTGGATTTGCGCTGAAATAAGTGTTGGTAACACAGGGATGTTTTTGTTACTGCTGAGCAGTTCTTACACAGAGCCTTTGCTGCTTCTCACCCCACCCCACCAGGGTAAGAGGGCTGGGGGTGCACCAGGAGTTGGGAAGGGACACATCCAGGACACCTGATCCCAGCTGACCTGAGGGATGTCCCACAGCATATGCTGTCACGCTCAGCATATGAAGCTGAGGGAAGAAGGAGGAGGGGTGTGTGTGTGTGTGTGGGGGATGTACAGAGTGATGGTGTTTGTCTGCCCAAGTCACCATTAGGCATGATGGGGCCCTGCTCTCCTGGAGGTGGCTGAACACCTGCCTGCCCATGGGAAGCAGTGAATGAATTCGTTGTTTGGCTTTGCTTGTGCGTGCAGCTTTTGCTTTACATATTAAACTGTCTGTATCTGTCTTCTTTTTTTTTTGGTCTTCCAGCAGTTTTCTCTCTTTTCCTCTTCTGCTCCCGCAACCCACCAGGGGGAGCGAGTGAGTGGCTGTGGGGTACTTACCTCCTGGCTGGGGTTAAACTACGACAGAGAGTGTCTTTATTACTTTAAAAAATAGAGAACAAGGGGAGGGATGGAAAATTAAATGTGAAAATAATTTTTAAAAATACTGATTTTTTTTTCTCGTAAGAAGTGTTTATTTAGATGTGAACAAAAGGAAAAGGTCTGAGTGCGGGGACGGGGTGAGATCTGCTTCCAGCAAGTAAGCAGAAGACTGAGCAATGTGCTAAACACAGGAGGTAAGGACCGACCTCTGCAACCAGCAGAGGGAGAAGGCCTCTTGAAGGTACCTCCACCATAGCGGCAGGAGGACCCCAGAAGGGCCCAGCCCCGCCTTCCCAGTGCTCAGACAGCAGAAGTTGGGGCAATGCCCCCCATGGGCACTATATGATGTCCCTGCTCCTTCCTGGGGGTCCTCACAGGTGATCCTTGAGACACCCCTCGTGGGGTGAGGAGCAAGCCAACGATCCTGTGTGGACCACAGGAGCGAGGGGGAATAACTCAAAGGAGGGGGGCACTGGCACATCCACTTTTCTGGAGTTGCCAGTCCAGTGCTGTCAGCGACACTGACAGTGCCGTGCTGAGGGCTCTGTTATCGTGGTGGGGTGGTTCTTGCTGGGGCACTGTGAATAGCTGGGCACTGGAGGTAATTTCTTTCAGTCACTTGTTACACATCCTGAATGGGGAGTGTCAACTTTTTCTCCTCTGAACTAGTCTGGGCAACACTGACAGAGGAGTTGAAAAATAAGTGCTAATCCTGCAGGAATGACTCATTCTGGCATGGGATTTGCAGAGTGAGATGAGCAGTTCAGGTAAAACAAAGGGAAATGGAGGCTGTAGTAAAACTCTGTGGTTTGAAGCACGACAGTTTAACTGCTACTAAGCCAAACTTGGAAACCCCCTCCCAACAAATTGCTGTACTCAAAGCCTTGGCAATGTCTAGAGCAAGTCAATATTCAAGCATACCTGTTCCACAAAAACAGAGGCTCTTTCCCATGGGAGCTGTAGGTTGGATTGCTAATTACTATGGGTCTGGAAAACAATTACTCTTATTTCATTATTATTTTTAATTAAACACAAATAAAACAATGGCTGTCCCTTTAAAGTTTGACTTTGAAATATTTTTTGCTTTTTTTATCAGGGGTTACACTGGCCAAGTCCAAACAGAGCAGCACTGGAGTTTTGACAAAGGTTAAAGGTCATTTGCAACCAGATTTCTCTAGCAAGGACAATGGGGTAGTTGGGGTGAAAGTACAAGCCCAGTTTAAATAGCTGGGCTAGGGAAAGGAATTTTGGATTTCTTGAAGCTATAGTAGACGTAAAAATAATTTCCCCCTGCATCCTTCACAAGTCTTCTGCTTTAGCATGTTTTCTTTGCCTGCTATTCTTTGCAGACATTTCCAATAGGTTGCAGAGCAGTAGCTCAAGAGAGCTCACCTCCACAGTGTGGATTAGAGGAGGTCATTTTTCCATTATTATTTTACACTTTTCACCTTGTAAGATGAAGATGTTGGTGTGGTAATCACAAAAAGCTAAAGCATCAGGGATTCACAGAGAAGAGGACACTTTTCCGTCCCAGCCTTTCCCACACTTGTTAGTAGAGATGTGGCACTTGCAGAAAAGTTGTACTAAGATGAGGCATAAAACACTAGGTTTTAAAGGAAGATATTTCTGAAATGCCCAGAACATTAGCAGAAGTGTGGCAGCCTTTCAGAAGATGCAGATTATGTTCTGCAAGCCAGGACGGGAGAAAAGCAGTTGACCATCTGAGACATGGTAGAATCTCTTGGGTGCTTGGCTTTGGCAGCGACATTTGGTGTTTCGCTGCTGTTTAGATTTTTCTGCGGGCAGATCTGAGCTGCAAAAGGGTCTCTGGCAGCAGCAAACAGGGTAAGGCTTGCTGGAGCTGTAAGCCTTCTCGGGATGTGGTGGGGGCTGGGGCTCAGGCCAGAGGGGGCTGCAGCTGCGCCTCCAGGCTGGAGCAGCTCGGGGCTGCCGTGCATGCCTGCGGCGCATTCTCCAGAGGATTAGCCCTGCATGGAATGTGGTGCCAGAGGAGTATCCTCCCAGTGAAACCTGAAACCAACCCTCCGGTCTGCTGCAGCCTGAAAAACCGGGTGGGCGGTGGCGGCTCTGACAGCACCATGACCCCCGCGGTCCTGAGTTGGGGATCATGGGGGATGCTCTCTGGTGTTTGGACCAGAGCACTGGCCTTGCGTGCTGTGAAGCTGGGGTGGAAGGAGCATCCCCCAAGAGCCAAGGACCTCGTGTGAGGGCACTGGTGGCAGGCTTGGATTCATCTCCTGATGCATTCTGCCAGTGTCTAGGCACCATAACTCACTGCCACTGCAGAGGGAGCTGAACAGTGATTATGGGGAAGTGGGTTTTTATTGCAACAGTCTGGGGCTTGAGGGTCCTCTTCCCTCCTTCTTACATCCACCTGCTTGGCACAGCTCTCAGTGTAGCTGCTGACCTAACTCTGGAACCACCAGCACCCTTGTCAGTGTGGCATCAAGACATGCACCCTTGGGCAAAGAGAGTGGTGCTGAGGGAAGGAAAGCCACCTTAGCTCATGTGGCTGTTTTAAGACCAGCTAGCAAGTCCAAAATAAAACTCAGTTAATGTCTGATGCTCATCCCAACTGCTTCTATCACAGACTTCAGCCTCTCCCCACGGTGCTCACTTTAGGGACTGGCCATAGCTGGCTTTCTGATCCCAAACCTTCCCCTAACTCCAGGTGTCACTCAGCTTGCATGCCAGTCAGATAGTGCTGCCTCACCTCTCCACCAAGTGATGGGAGTTTCGGCACAGTGTGAGCGTCCGGGCCGTGGCTGGGTGTGGAGGGAGGCGTATCTTGTGGGGCTGCAGTGCACAAAGCTGTTTTCTGATGAGCTCATGGTGGGGTCAGAGCCAGAACAAGGGCAAACAGAGCGTAAAGAGGGTTTGCACCCACATGCTGGCCCCATGCAACCTGTATTTTGTAACTGGGATTTAACTCCTGATCAAATTCCTGCCAGGTTATTGCTCAACCTCCTTGTAGGGGCAGCAGTGGTGAGCAATAGGTAAAGGCATTTGGCCCCATACAGCTATGAGGCAGTTCCTTCTCTGGAAGCTGCTACTTCCTTCTCCCTGTCTGGAGAGGTTGCTGGAGACCCCCTGTGATGACTGGGGTTCCTCTCCCCTTAGGGGCAGTTCAGCAGGCACATTTCTGGCAGCTCCCAGCTTTGCCTGTGGCTAATTCAGCAGACAGCTTGTCCTTCTGCACGAGGCAGAGATGTGCAAGCCAGTCTGGCATTAGCTGTGCTGTGAGCCTAAGGCTCAGAGTCCACTTGTTCTCCTTCTTGATGCAGCCAGATGAGATCTGTCTCAGTTGCCCACCTCCTGCCTTGGGCAGCTCAACACCAAGGCAGAGTCCCCAGCTGATAGTCCAGAGACCCTGTGAGACAGAAAGCCACACATCTGGCTTATGATCTGTCTGAGCCCACCTCCAGCTCTTTGAGCACTACAAAGATCTGGGGGCAAGTGAGCCTGCTGGGCTGCTCAGAAGGAGGTGGGAAGGGAAGGAAGGAAGCTCTGAAGGTGTCATAGTAAAGGCACAGCAGAGTGTCCGGGAGTTCCATTTCTATTGTGGAATGAGGGGAGGAACTGAGTGTGGTTCTTCTCTTTCCTTGTAACAGAGGAAAACAGCTGTTGCACATAGTCATGTGCTCTAGGACAACCTTGCTTAAGCAGGGAGTTTGGACCAGCTGACCCACTGTGGTCCCTTCCAACCTGGCCCATTCTGTGATTCGGTGAATTTGGCCCTGGGACCTGCCAGTGACAGGGGTGTCTGGACTGAGCTGCCCCCTTATGTCCTTGGCCCCCTGCTCATGCCAAGCACTGCCAAAAGGAAGCAGAGGCTGGCTCATAGTAATGTGCAAACAAAGCCTGATAGGGCTGGGGGCACAGCCACAGAGAGGCTGAAGCAAGGGACCAGAGGACTCAGATCTTTTGGGGCAGATCATTGTGTTACAGTCTGGTCAGGGCTTGGAAAAGCCCCTGCCAGAAACAAGTCCGGGCTTGTCAGAGCTAAGTTGGGACTGGTTAGACATTAAGGCTGTGCTGACCAAAAAGAAAACAATAAGTCAGGCAGCCCCGGGGACAAGACAAATTTGCAACTAGAGATAGGATGTAGTCTGGTGGTGGGATTTAATTAAACAATGTTTACAGTTAGGTGAATGGATTAGCAGTCGGGTAAATGGATTAATATTTGAATAT
>NW_020955345.1:457409-498167 GCF_003031625.1 Empidonax traillii | reverse complement strand
ATGGATTAGCAGTCGGGTAAATGGATTAATATTTGAATATAATCAAGGCGATATGTAAGTTTATGTTTTACTACTATGTCTTCTGTGAAATGTAAAACCAATCATGTAACCTTGCTTGGAAAATAGTATATAAGAAGCGTTCAAAATGTGGGTCTTTGGGTACCTGTCTTGGGACACGAGTCCACAGGAATCCCGGGCCCTGGAATAAAGCACCGCATAAACTAACACTCTGTTGGTTTGTGTCCTCATTACGGGCAGCAATTGCTCTTTTGCTCTGTCCTCATTCCTTTACCATTAAAAAAATGATCCTGCACTGAAAGCATGGTATTACCTTCCCTTCTCCATCCTACCTTCCCTCTCCTACAAACCAACAGAGCAGCAGTGGCTGTGGAATTGCGGTGAACAGTTTTCCGTCCCCTGCATCCCAAGGAGTCTTATAGGAATAGATACATTTCTTGAAGAATTTGCAAGGGGAAGTTAGAACTCCTTTAGCTAGAAAGGCTTTCTGCCTAAGCTGGTGGCTCGTTCTCAAAGGCAGTTTCAATGCTTCCCCCTCTCCCCCCCACTGAGAAGTTCTCAGCCTTACACTCTGGTATGCACAGAGATAACATGTTTGCAGCCATGCACAAGGCCAGAAAGAGTGGGGGAGGAGAGGGAGAAGATACAAAAACCCTTGGGGGAGGAGGGGCATGACCTTTTTCCCCTAGAGGCCCTGTGCGCACCATGGTTAAGAAATGGTCCTTGCATCTGAAATAAACCTTTTTTTTTTTTAATCCTTCCACTACCTCGGTATTCTTGGGAATAATACCTGCTTATGTTTACCTTACAAGCCTGAAACGTGTACTTTTTCACCTCAGACTCTCAGCCAAATCCCGGCATTATCCTGAGCACATATTCCCTCTGCTCAGCTCCTGTTTCCTCTCTGTGAACTGGGGATAATGGTGTCCCTTGTCCTTCCCTAAGAAAGGTAGGAAATTAACTCAGCAAGGTCTGGCACATTGGGCAGGTACTAGGTAGGAAACATCTGAACTCAAAAACCTCAGCACTGACTCATTACCATTCAAGCCCTTAAAAGTTCCCGCACAGCAGACTTTCCTTCCAGAACCTTTCCCAGCCTTCCAGGCATTAAGCATAGATGGCACAGTGCCGGAGCACGACACTGTACTTTCCTAAATGATGCCTGAGGTTCTTCTCCATTTTGTTGGTTTTCGTCATATTCCATTTCTTTGAATTTTTTTGTTTGTTTGTTTCTTTTGGAAGCCTAGAGGGCTTTCAGGAGAGGTAATTTAGGGAGAGAGGCAGCAGAAAGGCAGACATTTCCCTCTGGTTTTATTCTGAGTCAGAATAAGAGGTTTGGTGCAGAGATTTACAAAAGAACTTGGGATATAAATCTGCTGCTCAAATACTCTCTCAGTCCAGTGATGGAGGCCTGTGAAGCTCAGAGGCTCAGAGGCTGCACCTATAGGACAGCTCTCGGGCAGATGAAGAGGATGTTACCATTGTTTGAAGATCTGGAGGTTAGTCGGGAAGGTCTGGGAAAGACTTTCTGCTCCCAGTGCTCAGAGCAAGTTCACTGGGGGTGCCTGGCACCCACAGCCCTCAGCCCTCTCCCTCCAAGGCTGCAGACACAAGGACAGGAAGACACACAGGCTCCCAGGGCTCCTGGCCCCATGGGTGGGTAGGATTGCTGGCAGGTCCTGCCGTCTTGGAGTCTGAGCGGACCCAGGGCACAGGGGATGACCAGATAAGCAGCAGCACCGAGAAACACACACCCCTACGGATAAGGATGAGCCCAGCAGCTGTGCAGCTCTTGGTATTGAGCAGGTATGGGGGACAGCAGCTAGCACTGCTGTGTGCACTCACAGACCACAGTGGCACTGGGGGCAGTGCCCAGTCCCTTAAGGGCCTGAAGGAGTACAGAAGTGGCTCTCCTGCATCGGCCAGCATCATCTTCATGACCAGGCAGAGCTCCTCTTCATGACCACTGCAGAGGAGCAAGGGACAGGCCACTCCACCACGGGCTGTGTGCCACTCCAGGCCTGGAGGAGCTGCAGTCACTAATCAAAATAGTACAGGGCTCTTAGAGGGTCACCTGGCAGTCACAGCTGCCCTTGCCAGAAGAGGTCCATTGTGCCTGTCCTGCTCCAAGGGCTTCTGGAGTTCTGTTAATGAAACCACTAATGCCTGAAATATGTAAATACTCCTCTGAGCAGTGATGCTGACCCTTGGTCCCTCTTTCTGGCCCACTGATTTTTAAATACCGTAGCCATAATGGAAGGGGCTCAGGCACCACCTCCTTATGTCCTCCCACTCGCAGGGCAGTGTGTAGCCTGAAGGAGCAGGAATTGCTCTGTAGAGGAGGGATAGGTGGGAACACCCAGGGTTTCCCTCAGGCAGAGAAGGGGCTGGCATGGGGAGCCCAGTCCACCTAGTGCTGGGCTTGATAGGGAGAGTGTGCTTCATTTAGGAGGCAGAGCAGAAGTGCGCTCAGGAGAGGGGGGCATGGTGTCTGTATGACAGGATGCAAGTTTCCACTGCAGACCTGCTCTGTCCTCCCAGAGTCCTCCGCTGCCCAGCAGAGGTTGGATCCGTGCATGTCTGCTCACACCAAGAGCACCTCAAGCGCCGTGTGCATTAACAGATGAAGGGGAAAAGGCCTAGTTTGGGGCTGGGTTGGGCTCTGACAGGGGAATGCATTCCCAGATCAAACCCCTGAGCGTCCTCCCTGTGCTCATGCTACATTAGCAGCAGGATGATGAGTAACTTCTGGGTAACATGAAACGCTGTTTCCCAAACGCAGCCCTGCAGTGATTCATCAGAAGAGCCCCTATCTTCATCTTTCAAAAGCTTTTGTCATTTTAATGAAGAAACAACTTCCTGCTGGCTGGATGGGTGATTACCCAACACAAACTGCAGATATTCAAAGGAAGGGCCCGGGATCCATTAGTTGGCCAAGGGCTATTCTTCAGCCCCAAGGGCCAGGATAATCCTAGGTGGGAACATCCACAAAGGGGTCAGCTGTTAGAGGCATTTAAGTGCATTTACATTGCTATCTAGAGCCCTGCTGGGAAGCTGAACCTTATGGAAGACCTCCTGTGACCTTTTTCACAAATCTTGGGGGTAGGCTTCTAAATCACTGAGGCAAGTCTTAAGGCTTCGCTCTCTGTTTTCTCCATCACTGGGCTTTCAGACAATTGCATACTTGTCACACATTTGTCAAAGAGAAAGGGGGGGGTGAGGAAAAGAAATTTCAATAGTCTCAGGGTTTTGCTCACGGCTGTGTTAATGCTGAATAGCACGCGGAGGTGGAAGGGATATCCTGAACAATGTCTCGTCTCCAGGCAGAATCCGTTTCCCATGACAGTGCCTTTCTGAAGCAGGAATGCCAGCATGAAGCAAAACTTGTTAAAGTAGTAAAAGAAGAGGTCTCTATTGTGTCCTGTGTGACAGAATAATCCTCCCTCTCAAGAACAGGCTGCTGTCTTTTTCCCTCCCATCTATGAATTTTGGCTTCAATCAACTTCATGATTTTCACGAGGTATAAAATTAAAGTCCTACCCTTAAAAGCAACCAGCCAACCTTGCAGACATGCCCACAACTGTATATGCAGTTTTCCTATACAGACTCTAAAATGTCTGACTGCATTAACCTGAAATAAGCTTTCCTGTTACGAGAAAAAGACAAAAAGAAAAAAAGACTTTCCACATCTCTGTCTGTTCCACTGGTTAAACATCATTTCCCTTTCTCAATGCTTTATTCACAGGTTATCAATCCCCTCCTGAACTTTCTCCTTAAATTTCTCCTAAATTTCTCTTTAAAGCTTTCCTTTCTGAAGTACCTGTGAAAACCTGAAGACAATTATTTAGACTTAGCAGGTAAGCAATGCTGTCTTGCAGCTGTCTCCCCAGCTCCTCCAGCCCTGCGCTTGTTCCACCTCTCTCTTCTGTGTTTGTACCCTGGGCAGAGGTGTCTCATCTGACAGCTCAGCCTCTTAATTATTACTTTAATAATTAATCACATACACGTCATCAGTATTGTCAACAGCTCTGTACAGGAGCTAATCACACCAAGTTAATAGTGAAACAAGGCCTTAGCAGTGAAACAGGGCTATTCCTTTCCCCTATTTTAATTCAAGAAGCTACTGATTGTTATGTTCTTTCCACTTATCTTTTTTTTTTTTTTTTTTTTTTTCAGTTCCAGTAACACCATTGGAAACAGTGTCCCGAGAAGCAGCCCTGGGAGGCCTCACCAGTGAGTGCAGTGCTTGAAGCTCCACATGCACGTCATTCAGGGATCCTCCTTCCCACCCAGAAGCAGACCACAAGCTCAGTTTTGGAAGCTCCTCTGAGCTCTGAGGAGCCCCAGAGCCAGCAGCTGCAGGTTCTTCACGGGCACTGACAGCAGGACCGAGTCAGGCAGAGTACTGGGTGGCACTGGGCAAACCAGAGTCCCAACCCAAGCCATGCTCCAGCATCCAACACTGCCATAGTCCATCTCAGGGCCAAGGCACAGAGGGGTTTGGATGACAGGCACTCACTGCCGCAGCTGAAGGTCATCAACAGACTCAGCAAGGGCAAAGTGATGGGCAACCTGTTCTCGTTGGAGTTAGCAGGAGGCTGGACCAGAGACCTCTGGTGATTACTTCCCGCATAAATGATCTGTAATTTTGTGACACAAAATGTTGACAGGACCAGCAAGTAGCTGTGTGAATGCTCTGTCTGCATATTTGTGTTCTTTTCACATAAAAATATGGTATTTTTCTGGTGGCAGATGATGTTTTCTCCCTGTGGAGACAGGAGTGGTAGGTTTTCTTCATACAGTTCAGAAATTCACTCCTCTACAGTGCAAGGTTCACCCTTGACATGGCTCCTGTCCTTAGCAGTTTGGTCTCTCCTCAAAGCTCATGGACGTTGTCCCCTTCTCCTGCTGCAACCACGATCAGCTGCGTGTCAGTCACTGCTGCAACAGCATGAAAAAACCCAGTTACAGGTAAAAGGCCCTCTCTGAGCATACTCACTAGGATCCATATGGACTAAACCCCATTTGTCGTGTTTTGAATGGAATAAGTATGGAATACTTGCTATCTGTGCTGGTAGTCAGCTATGACTGGAGAAGGCAAACACCCAAATCATTATAAAACCAGCCCAGCAAGACAGAGGCTGCTGTTTGTCATGTGCCCGTGATTCTGCAATTAAAGGAATTTATATTTTCTGGAGATGGAGAACATCCTAGTGCTGAATCTGGCACTGCTATTAAAGAGTCTTCTGTGGAGAAGAGCATCTCTCCAGGTCCCCAACCATGCTCTGAGCTCAACAGACTGCATAAATGATCCTGAAGACAGGGGGTTTTAACTCCATGTGCCCAGGGTGAGCCCAAGCTCTGGACACCAGCCACTTCAGAGAAAAGGGTGTCCGAGATGGGGGTCAGGGCTGGGCTCACTTGCAGTCCCTGCCCAGGAGCCACTAGGTAGGTGGTTGCTTCTGGTGTCTTCACATTCCTGTCTTGTGAGATCAGGTGGGGGATCTGATTGGCAGCCTGGCCAATTTGCAGGGGAGGTACCACATCAAACACCAGTGCTGATGGAACCTTTGCTTTGCTGTTAAGTGCTAGCCTGATTTGACTCTGGCACTGGGGAATTAAGTGACTCCTCACAGCCTTTGTGCTCAAACAAAACAAATCCTCGTAACTTTCAAAGCTACACATCTCTAAATCTGATGACAGCTCTGCACTGTTTACTTAGGGATTTTTTATATTTTTGAAAGAGAAGTCTGTCAGCAAGGAATCAGACTGTGGATGTCTTGGTTACTAATTCGTCAGTAATTGCATTATGTACCCTTAAGATTCAGGCTTCCTCCCTGTGAAAGATCTGCTATAGCTGAAGCAGATGGGTTTGGTAAAGGTAGTCCTGGACCACAGCTGAAACTTGTCCATGCAGTTCTCATATAGTGATGTTTATAAACAACCCCCCACAGGAGCACCATGATGACAGGCAAGTAGCACAGCACCACAGCTGGAGTTTCCAGGCACACACCTTGGCCACCAGTAAAGGTGTGCTTTGGTGGCAGACTAAATTACTTCTGGAATTTAATCCAAACTGACAAATGTCTTTAATTGAAAATAGGGGAGTAGAAGTTCCTGAAAGCAGAAACAACACATTTTGACATTTTCCAAATTAATTAATTTGCTCTCTTGTTTCCTGAGGAGCTTTCAGTTTGAAACTGACCCTGACCTGTTTTCTTTTTCCTTTTTTTTTTTTTTTTTTTTTTTTAATTAGTGAAAACCATCTGAAAGGAAGAAAGAGGAAGATTTCCTTTTGGTCCACGTGAAGTGGAACGAGTGCTCTGGCTCACCTACTGCCACACACAGCCAGGAACTTGCCCTCCCCAGGCATTTGCATGCTGTGAATAAGTCTTGTCTTCACAAGAAGAATGAAGTTCAGGAAATGGATGAGATGGGTGCACCACCACTTAGGCAGGGTGTTGTAGAAATTGTTCTTTAAAAACCTTTTAATTGCTAATTTCTTCGAAGTCTGGAGGAGTGCAGTTTGTGTTTACAATCCACCACCATTGTACTGTAGTTACAAGTGGTTACCTTAACTGCACTAAAGAGCCAAACCATGACACTCTCTTAATTTAGAGCTGCACAGAGAGGACCACCCACTCCCACGGCTCGCCTGTGGGCTGCTGGGGTGTTTTCACTGAGTCCTCCTTATGCATTTCAGTGAGTCCCCACTCTCCAAAAATTGTTGCGCATCCTCCGTGTGTGGGAAGTGTGGCACAACACTGTGTGTTTGCATAGGTGCCACACCGCTTGTGTCTCC
Source organism: Empidonax traillii (assembly GCF_003031625.1). Taxonomy (NCBI): domain Eukaryota; kingdom Metazoa; phylum Chordata; class Aves; order Passeriformes; family Tyrannidae; genus Empidonax; species Empidonax traillii. The sequence goes on along the minus strand of NW_020955345.1, from coordinate 491,347 downwards.
ATCAGCTGTAAACCTCACCAGAAACAGCATCTTCTCCTAGATCTTTGGCTACTTTTCTTCAGAGCGATGCACCAAGAACAGATGTCTGCTGGATCTGTGCCAGGAATAGTCAGAAACAGGACTTTCCACAGAGAGTTATTTTTTTATGAGTTGCTTGCTTTTTAATCCCTGTGACAAGTACATCACAGACCTTTCAAGGGACACTAATTAGGCACCTAAAATGAGATTAAGTGGACTGGCAAAGCCATTTGGCTGCTATAATTACCATCCTCCTGTTTACGTTGTGCCTTTAGCTGAAGTTTGGGCAGGACTGATGAGAATGCAGGATCACTCATGGGTGTAAATTAGGGTTAGTCACATTTCCCTGTTTTTCTGCATGGCTGCTGCAGATTTCAAAAGAAAGCCAAGCACAAAGGAAAGGAAGCTTAGTGCTGCTGCCTCCATCACTGGATCTCTTGCACACTCAGTATGTTTCAGCACTTTTTGAGGCTGTTCATACATCACTGGGTTTGTTGTTGTAGGTCTTCACATGTGATCTCCTGGCCTCCTTTGCTGCACTATGAAATCTGTGGTTTCTGCCGTTTCTTTTCAAGGGATGGGGAACCCATACCCCTCCGAGGAGTATGCTGTGGGAATAACCTCAGATAGCAGTTGCTTGGCTCAGTTTATGTGAGTAAAATGCCACGCATCGTGATGCAAGAGATATCAAACAGAGCCTTGTTAGAAGAGTTAGTCCACTCTGACAAAGATGTCAGAGATGGAAGATGGGATACTGACACTTAATTATAGCTTCCAGTTTCTTTCTTCCTAAGACACAGTTTAGTTTGAAAGGTGATCGGGTTGCAGTGCATGGATGGAGTCCCCATGCTACCATCCTAAGGGCACTATATGGGGGAACAGCCATGGAATATAATTTGGGGGGCACTTATGAGAACAGCAAAAGACTGATGCCAACCTCCACCTTGTTAGGCCTAGATTTCATAGATAGATACACGTATCCTCAAAATTTGTCAGAAAAGTTTGCATTGGGAAACAGAGGCCTCGACTGGAAAAACTGAGATGTCTGACAGAGAGTGTATCAGCAAGCAGAAGGGATGACAGCACATGGATGGGGGTGTGTGCATAAATTTTCAATTTACATAAGGATGACTGGCAAAGGCTCTCTGGGCTTTAGAAGGAGAGAGGCCCCGAAGCTCAGATGACATTTGCTGGAGAGAAGAGGAAGGAGCTTGAGAGCAGGTCTCAAAACCTGTGAGGGGAGGAAACCTGGGGAGGGGAAGGCAGCTTGTGCCTGTGATATCATGCAAAAGTGAGAGACAGCTAGATAGACTGAGGTGCCTGTAGGTGGGTCACCACCCTAAATTTGCCTTGGGTGCAGACCCCCTAGTTTTAAAAAAACAATCTGTTCAATATGTGCCTTGTAGTAGAAAGGGTTACTCTACGTGTGTGTGTGTGTGCCACTGTGCTGGGAGAGCCAAAGAAGAGAAACTGGCAGCAAATCTGTGATGACCAGCCACAGCAGCAGCCTGGAGTACGACAGCATCCAGCCCTGAGGAATCTGGGGAAGCAGGCAAGGAAAACTTGGACCTACTAAACTTCAGGAGAGGACTTGGTACTCATTGTGTCCTGTCTCTCTGTTGTCCACTTCTTTCGTCCCTTCTGGGACGTGGTGCCATAAAGACTTTTGCGTTTAATTTCCCTGAGTCTGAGACGGGATAACATCAACAGTCCAAAGCTGGATTTTTGTCGGAGTTGCTGCAGTATGTCAAGAGCAAGCCAGAGAAGCCAGCTGCTGGGTGTGTCACACACTTGGGCAAGGCACTGGATGCCTGGAAGCTGTCTACCAGGACAGGCTCTGCTGCAAGGCAGCATGTGGTGCGCCTTCCTGGCAAGGCCTCCAGATGCCCCGTTCTCCTCCAGTGCTGTTGTATCACCTGTGCCTGCTGCCCCCAGAAAAATGATCCAAACTCCTTCCTTCCAGTTTCTGTCTCGTGGGGTTGAGATTAGAACCTGTTTCAGCGTAACATCCTGCAACTTTGCTTGGCTTCTCTCCCTAGGAAAAAAGGGGGTGGAAGAGACATTCAGAGAGCTCCAGGAAAGGCTCAGGGAGAAGTGGAGCAACTCGTCACTTTGCTGAGAGGGGAGTTCCTCTAAGAAATGGCAAGTCCTTTGTTGAAAGGTGGTAAATTTCAGATATGAGGGGGTTTTGTTGAAAAATAGTTGAGAAATTTTGTGCAGTGTTTGTTAAAAACCCTTTACAGTTGAAAGACAAATGTTTAAAGAGTAATGACGAAAGAGGTCTTCCAGCTCATATTCAGGCTTACACACTCATGGAAAGCCAGTTCCCAGTGGACAGAGCTAGCTGCAATCAGGTACTGCTAGATGACATCCCAGTGGCACTGTGCTCCACAGTTTCACAGGGACAGCTCACACACAGTTCTGCGTGGGGGGATTCTTGTTCCTCCAGCTTGCTGGTGACTCACAGGCACGGAAGATGAATGTATTGAGAAATACACTGCCAGTGACAGCCCTGATTACCTCCAGACTATCTCCATAAGCCTCCACAGCCTACCTCTGCCATCCCAGGCATGCTTGATCTGTCACTTCCACTTGTCTGCTTGCCTCCATCCTTCTGGAGGTGTGCGGCGATGGCATCACTGGCCTATCTGCTGCTAAAGTCCTAGGTTTTTCCCACCCTGGACTCTCTTCCAGGAAAAAGGACTGCACACAGTTCCCTCTTCAGGCAGGCCCCTCTGCCAGTACCTCTCACCACCACCTCCAGGAGGAGGTCACCTCTGCTCTGGAGCAGTCTGTGGGCTTGGGGCCTTATCAAACAGTGGAGGAATAGAAGCACACACCTCCCACAAGGCTTCACATTCAGCCAGTTAACTCTGACAGCACCTTCTACCTGTATTCTCTGCAGCAGAGATAAAACCTGCCCAGATCTCCTGTTTTTCCTTCCCCATGCAGCCTTTTGTGCGGCATCCCACTGCAAACTCAGCAGTTCCTTTCCAAGTCAGAGGAAACTTCCAGCTGAGCCCTGCTCACCAGCTTCATTGCTGTTTTTCCTGCTCTGCAGAACCCTTGTTTCTGTGTCCTTCATGCCTCTTCCCACCTGCTGCAGAGCATAGAGAAATTGCCAGCAGCTGAGGTCTAAGGCTATTTTGGCCATGTCATGGCTGTTCCTCCAAAGATCAGGGACATGACAGGCTTTGCTGTACAGAAATCAAACACCCTTAGCGTGCCATGGCATAATTATTTTGCATAAGGCCATGAGGCACATGTGGTGAAAGGTTTAGCTTTGCTTTTTGAGGTAACAGCCACCAGGGGGTGATGGGAAGGACAGCAAAGGAGGAGTGTCTGGCACTTCTCAGTAGGAGGCATGTGCACACCTACATCCCTACACCACCCAAGGCCCAGGCTCCATCCTCATTTAGGCCCCTCTACAGCATACTGTTGCTACAGCTCATGGTGTTGAAAGATGTCTCGGAAGGACCACTGTGGAGTTCCTCAAAGAATCACAGAAGGAGTTACATCTGGTGGTCCTAAGCCCAAGTACCTGATCAAAGCAGGGCTGCTGAAAACTAGGTCAGGGCCTTACCCTGTCTGTCTGGAGAATCTCCAAGGACAGAGATCTCACAGTCTCTCTGGTGCCTGTCCCAGACCTGCACCACTCTTGTGAAAGAAGGGGTTTTTTATATGTCCAACCAGGATTTTCCCTGTTGCTGCTTGTGCCCATTGCCTCTTGAACCTGTGAGGATAATCTGTGTCTCTCCTAGGTAACCCTACAAGGCAGTGGAATGGATTAAAGCAATTCAGTACCCTGCTGACCTTCTCCAGGCTGAACAAGCATAGTGTCCTTCTCTTCCACCTCTTATTCTTTATTAAGCTGTGCATACCCTCTTGTTGCATCGAAGTATTTTCTTTTTTTTTCCCACATCTTCCTTGTGTAGCTTTATCCTAAAAGTCCCATCATGGTTCACTCAGGTACAAAAGGATTACTTCTGACCACTTTGAACAAGAAAGTGAATCACCCTGCAGAAAAGAACCCAGAGACCCAGCCAATACCCCACCATCAAGACCTACTGGAAATGTGCTGCAGAGAAATGATAATCCCAAGGGAAAGCCCACCTAAACTCTTTGTCCCTTTATTTCTGCATGCTCCTCTTGCTGGTGCTTAGGTCTGAAGAGATGCGCTGCTCTCAAGAGCAACAGGCTGCACTGCCTCCCTAAGAACACTCCTTATCCCAGCAGATCCTCTTTCCAGTCTCCACTTGTGTGAGCTGCTGAGTGGTTAAGTGCAGACTCAAGCCTCCTTGTCATGGCTCAGCTAGGCAGGAATTTCATCGGTGACATGGGTGCATCCTGCTGGAGAGGTGAAGGCCCTTGAGTCAGCTGGAGTGGGGGGCACACAGACCTCAGGGGCTTCTCTTTTCCACTCTGCTTGAATACAAAATGTGCCGTGGCCTTAAGTCAGTAACATCACAGCATACAGTGTGAGACACATAAATTCAGTCACAGAACAACTGTTAAAGACTGTTGATCAGCAGCTAACTTTTCCAGAATGAACAGCAAAATAAAACCTAGTTAGTGAATGGGAGGATTTAGCTGGTTTCGGTGCTTGAGGGCAACTTGTTTCTGCTCAAATCGCTGAACCCTGCTGCCACATGGATCAGGCTTCCAAAAGGCACAGTTCTCCCTGCTAGGATGCTACAGCAAACCATCCTGATGCATCCTGACGGCCTAGCTAGCAGACCACAAAAGACTGCATGCCAAGAAAGTTCCAGGTACTTGCTGATGCCAGTCTCATGTCCAAAACCTGCCAGACCAAACAGTGGAAAAACCTGAGAAAGACATTTTCATGTGAAAACCTGGCCTTTCTCATCACTTTTCTAGGCAGGCCACATTTTTGTGTTGCTTGACTGTCCAAAAAAAGAAAAGCACTGAGCATTCGGTCATTAGATCTAATGTGACAAATGGGATTTTAGGGGTGTTTGAATAAAACTGAATAGGGGGGCAGACATGCTCTGCAGCTTGTTGCAGATGTCAGAGGCAGGTGCTGCAGGTTTCTTGCACATGCTGGAGAGAAAGCGTTGCAGGACTACAATGTACCACAAAGGGACACAGCTTTTCTGATTTCCCTGTCTCTTAGGGTCTGCCCTCTTTTCTGTGCTTTTTGTCTTGTGACTGCAGGAAAGATGCTTTCTCTGAGAAAGTCTTTAAAACTCAGAAGCATGGATCTTTTTAAACTTTCCAGTTAAATATTTACTGTCCCAGACAGAAAATGCTTCTTTCATCAATTGTCTGAATGCTCCCACCTGGAAAAGAAGCACAGAGCCTCAGAGATCCTTCAGCAAACAAATTCCTTCTCATTACCCACTCTGTGGGCATGACTGTTCTCAGGAAACTTGAAAGTCAAGCTGCTCAAGAGTGCTGCCCATACATGTTTGCCTTGTACTCCAGCTTCCCTCTCCAGACTAAACCAGGTACTTTTTGTCTGGTTTGCCTAAACAAGTACAGCTAAGGAATGAATGCTGGAGCAGTCCTAGGGGTTCAGCCAGGCTAGTCCCAGGTTTCTGACACTCATTTCTGTGTGATTCCTGTAAACTCCAGGTTAACCTGCAACACCCGTGTCCTCCTCAGCACCACACACAGATATCAGAAATGCTTGTATATATATTTTTATGTGCTCTTGACCTTACTCTTATACCCTAACTTGTTCTTTTACATGAAGAAGTAAAAGGCTTGTTCTTTTACATGAAGAAGTAAAAGGCTTGTTCTTTTACATGAAGCATAGCTGACATCCACAAAAAACTACTTTCTGACCAAAGTTCAGACTGTGGGCTGCCCTGCCTGTGGAAGCAGGTATTTCGGGCCTTGAACTTCAGCTGCATGTCCCTGGGAGTCCATCAGGCTAAGCTGGAAGTGGCAAAGGTGACTGTGAAGGGCAAACCATTTCCCCTGCAGCCTGTCCTCGCCCTGTCAGGGCTTCGCAGGAAGGAGCACAACCCCACCGTGTCCCACGGAGGTCCAGTCACCATCCCCTGGGCATAAGCAGGATCAAATAACTTTGCAGTGTGCTGAGTAGAGGACATGGCTGCAGTGTGGTGAGTGTGTTTGTAATGTTGATTGTGAGAGCCGAAATTGGTGTGTTAGGTTAAAACCACCCCAGGTAGTGAACTTGTGAGCAGTGAGTATGCTGCCACGAGCCCGAGAGTGAACAGTTTCAGTGAAATTTCAAAAACTGATACCAAAAGTTTGTCTTAGCAACTCAGTGTATTTCATCCCTCAGATATTAAGTTGTACTGACATATTTCAGAGCATCACGGAGAGAGCCTTTGTATACTTTTGCTTAAATTACAATGTGAATTCATACCTGCTATGACTACTGTGCTGTTGGCATGGCTGGAGTAGCCCTTGGGGAAGATCTGGCCCCCAGATTTTGCAGCATTGCTCAACAGTTATTGCCTGGAGCTTGTACCTATAGTGGAAAGCCCCAGAGCGCGGCAATACTGCAAACAGCCCTTTGTCTGAGCCAGACAGGTGTCTCTGTGGCTGATCACTGCTTGGAGCCAGAGCATCACGACCCCAGTAGTCAAAGTTTATTAAACAAAGGTATGAAAGAGCATTTTGTCAGGAAAAAGAAAATAAAGGAAAAAAAAGGGAAGAAAAAGAAGGAAAAAAAAAAGAGAGAATAAGCCAAACTAATAAAGGAGAGAGCAGAATATGTGAAACAGAAAAGCAGCATGGTTTAGTTACACATTTGTTCGGTACTGACATGGAAAGGGCCTGGGCTCCCAAAGATGCTGCTCAAGTGCCAGGATGAAATCCTGCCTCTAAGTATCATCTTCTAACCTGGCCAGAGTCCAGAGGGCCATCACCAGCTGACCACAATGTCCTGTGCTGCCCAAACTCCTGCTGCTTAATGCCTTGCATGGCAAACAGCACCTTTTCCCATGCAGACTCATGCCGTTCCCTCTTCCAGGGACCAACTCTAGCCAGTCTTGACTGACTGGTACAGCCATAGGAGCGTTAAAGTATCATCAGAAGAACATTTGTCTTCTTGGTGTGGCTGCAGTTCCTGTGTACCTGTCAGGGATGGAGGCAGACATCACAGATTGGAGAGACATCACTGCAAGGTCACAGAGATGGTCGGTGGGTCTAATGTATAGAGGAGAGATGGAGACAATAAGGCTTTGTTAGCCTGGAGAAGAGACATGTCAGGAAAGCCCTAATGGCAGGTGCCCATTGGCTCACCAGGGGTTACTAACCTCCTCTCAGAAGTTCACAGGGATGTCTGGTCTTAAAAAGTCTTATTTTGTCCCTTGTCATAAGGGACAAAAGGGACACATTGCAGCATGGGAAAATGTGTTTGCACTTGAGGAGAAAAACAACAGTGGTGCAGCCCTGGGATAGCGCCAAAAGAGGTGGTGGACATGTTCAAAACTTAGCTGGACAAGGCCCTGACCAACGCGACCCTGCTTTAAAGGCAGTTGAGCTTGGAGAGAGGGGTAGGAGTGAAGACCTTCAACTGTTCCTCCCCATCCGAAAGTTTCCGTGATTCTGTGTGCACAGCCTGCAGCTCGCAGCCATATGTTAATCATACCTTAAAAAATAATTTCTGAGTAATCCTGAGAACTATTTATGGGACCCTGGGGCACACTCATGTGAGTACCAAGTATAGGACTTGCTCTTAATTGAAGAGTTAAACATAAGTCAGCAGCCCAACGGGATTATTTAGTCTGCAACAGTGTCTGGCAAATGGGCATGTGAGTTTTCCATCTCTTCCTTTCAGATGTTGCTCCGATATAGCATTTGCTGCAACATGCTGTAACTATGTAGAATTATTCAAATAGGCAATTTCCCATGTGTTCCTGATAGGAAGAAAGGTCAGATCTACTTTCAGTGTGTGTTTCAGTGTTGTTTCATGTCTGTCAGGTTACAGAAGTGCTAAAAATCAAGCTTTTACATGATGGATCTCCTGCTGATCTCTATTGTCAAAATGTTTGGAGCTATACAGAGGAATCCCTAGTTCACCTTTACTAAGGACTTGGTGTTTTGTGATTTCTTGGGATTGGGTCTTTTCAGCACCTCTGCAACCAACTGATCTTATGGAATAGGAAAGCCACTTAAATTTTAAGCAAGCTTGTTTCACTCACTCATTCACTCACAGATTTTCCCATATCCGCTCTCACATGTGTTCACAAGCACAGAGGGGTGTATATACAAGCAATCTGGCCAGGATCACTTGGGATGAAACAGTGGGTGAGGGACACAGGTATCAAGTTCTCATTGAATCTTGCAGCCCCTCTTCATGGGTGATGGTGTAAATTGGTTTTTGGGCAGGTCTTGCGTACTCTCTAGGATAGAGGGGCTGCTACATGGTGCTAGTTTTGCCTCTCTTCAGCACCACTGCTCCTTTGTTTGGGTTTCATGAGGTATCAGAAAGAGGCAGGGCAGAAGTGTGTTCTGGGACCCTGTTGCCATCCTCCTGTTGTCACAGCATAAGGTCTTCTGTTCATAAATTCACCACCTAATCTCAGCACAGGCCTCCTGGGCTTGGCATAAGAAGCTGCATTGAATCAAAGCAAATTCTCCATCTCAGCTTCAGGCCTGCTACAAGAGTAGCAACGTGAAATGCAATTAAAGGAGCTCAGAAAAATTTAGTTTGGAAGGCATCTTTGGAGGTCCCTGTTCCAACAACCTGCTCCAAGCAGGGCTTACCACAAAACAAGATCAGGTTATCTCCAGTGAGGGAGATCTAGACCACGTCCAAGGACTGCATCATGCTTGTGGGATGGTTTAATTTCTGTTTTCTCAAAACTTCTCTTGGACTAACCCAAAACTGAACTTAATTCAGGATGCTGCCTGATCAGCAATTCCCTCCACTGCCTTTTAAGGACCATCCAGGCCCTGGTCTCATCCACCAAGGTCTCAAGGCCCCTAGGTGTTGTTCCTTGCTGTCCACCAGGATTGCAGCACTTCTCTCCAGACCCTGGCCCTCATTCTGCACACTGCTGGGCTCCTCCTGTTCATGGGTGGAAGAACACATCTTTTGCTCAGGCTGTTCTCCAAGAGGTTCATAGCATCCCATTTCTGCAGTCTGCCAAGGCCCCTCTGAAGGCCAGTGTTCCCCTCCAGCTGCTCCCCCACTGTGGAACTATCCCCAGGAGTTCTACATCCCCTCTTCTAGATTGTTGATAAAGATGTTAAAAAAGTTGACCTGGTATTAACCCCTGAGAAACGGCACCTCTAACTGTCTGCCAGCTACTCTTTGACTGATAGACCTCTATTCTTGAACTTGATGGCCCCATTCAGTTTTCCACTCTCTTAGCAGTTTGCCTATGAAAACCGTCTTTTCATCAGTTTAGCTGCAAAAATAATGATCAAAAACTCAAAAATAACTCTTGCAAAAAAGGTTTCCCTTCCTAAAACATCATCATTTGCAGACACGTTTCGTTTTTATCAGTTTGATCCTTTGGTGTTGGCCCAACCTGGGAATCAGCGTGTTGGTATTGTCCCACCTGCTCTGAATGCCCTGTTATTCTAACAAAGAACACCCACTCATAGTTTCATACTGGCACCAGCAAAAAGGTTTTGTCACATATGAAAACTAGCAGGGACTAGCATCTTTTGTAAGCTTCTAGAGTTAGAAAGTTCAGGTATTGTTGACCAGACAATAAAACAGATATCATGAAGGAAATGGACTCACGGTGCCTTGTAAACACAGTTTTACTAATTAGGAAAAAAAAGGGAGCATTGACACTTTTATTATCTTGGGACAAAAAGTGAGCTACTGGAAGGAGTTACAAGCATCAAAGAAACATGGCTTTATCTGCAGGTTGGGTGTGCTTTAATCTGACATTCTGACAAAGCTGTGTGGTGAGTAATACCTACAGTATGTCTTCCAAAGCTCCACAGCCAAAGCACAGAGTCTGCCTGTCACTCCAGAAGGGCTCAAATGAATAGCAGGACGCTAATCCCTTGGGCACCACTGGGGATGCATCTGGCCACGATAGGAGGGAGCAGGTGATGCTTTCTTTTGGATTACTGCAGGTGTGGAGCTCCCACACACAGAGAAAACTGCACAGCTGCTCATTGCTTCGGGTTAGCTAAAGCCTTCTGGTAATGGAAAGCAATGTGCTTAAACTTCTAGGGCACTTCCAATTCACTGTTTCAGAATTGAAACTGATTCATCTTTCTCAGGATGATCCTACACCCTCGTGCCTTTCAAAGTTTGCTTTGCTATGATGAAGTGTTAGATGGGACGTTCAGACATTGTTTCTCTACGTGCTTCCCTAAAAAGCTTAGCTTTCTTCTTAGGAAAAAGCGTTATACTGACAAATTCAGGAGTGGCTCACATAACTAGTGAACATCTTAACTTACTAGATCGGAATCAAAAAAATGCCTTTTCCAAGTGAGATATTTGAAAATTTTGCATTTTACTTTTTTCCTTTTATACAGGAGATATAGCTAGAATTTTTCTTATACCACAGTAGAAGTTCAGAGAAGATGTTACTTCTATACCTGGTCCTTTGTGTAGGTTATCGTCATGTTTGTAGTGGTGCTTACTGAGCAGGGGACCCTCTCAATCAGCATTTCAGAGGATCCTTCACAGAAGTTCCTGGGAACACTCAGCACCTTCCTCTTGAAGGGGTTATTCAACTGGGCTTTTTCTATCAGTTTCTCACTTCAGTCACCTTTATTTCCTTAATTAGCTGTGAGCACTATGTGAGCTACCTGAACAGCTAGGAATCTCTGCTAATAGCTAAAGGCTGTGGATTTTACCTATTTTGAAAAGATAAACATATTTAATGGTACCTAGAATGACTCTATTGCAAACTAAACAACAAAAACAAGCAACCATGTCTGTGAGAATTTTCTAAGTTAAGCCACCATAGACACAGTGTTGTCCTACCATTCTTACAGGTGAGAAAAGGTGCACATTTTGAGAAAATGTTCACAGGTGGACAAAATTAAACAGTTGGTTCAGATACTGCATGGGTATAATAGATTTCAAACCCACTGATGGCAACAGGGAAACTTTCCTGCAATTGCTCTCAGAAAAATAGAAAAAAAAAAGAAAAGTAATTTTAGTGTGGAGTCAAGATTTGGTCTCTGCTTCTTCCACTTCCAGGAATGGCAGGACCTGGATTTCTTTGAATCATTTACTTACTGTCTTGTATAGGACAGATGGGAAGAGGTGCCTTTCTGGAGTGCTCAGGCACATATTTCAAATTGAGTCCTTTTTATTACCAAATCAGTTAAGTGTATATGCTATCACAGTGCAAAACTTTTCAGTGAAAAGGATGAGGAAGGAACATTGCACCATCCGTCAGGATGAGCCTCCCTGACTTGCTCTCCTCCCTAGCCCACCCCACATCTCAAGTGTACAACAATTTTGTATCCTGCTTTTGGGGTCACAGATTTGAGCTCTGCTGGTTCAGATCCCAGAGGTGTGAGAGGTGTAAAGCTAAGAGTCATCTGCAGAATGCAGACCTTGAGCAGCTTATCCCTACTAAATCAAAAGACCTCTCTATTGAATACTTACTTGGTAGATCAGTGACAGCAGGGTACAAAGGCTTTACTGGTCAGAAGCCACATTTCAAACTCCACCCTGAAACCAGAAGCATGCTATAGTGTCATGTGCATGCAGAAAAATACCCAGCTTAGCAAGGAGCTGCCATATCCTGCCCCAGCTTCAGCTCTCAGGGTGATTTAAGGTGGAGCTCGTGGAGTGACTGTGATGTTGAATCTCCAGGTGATAACAGCCCTGCTGACGACAAGCAGTGTCAGCATCTAAAAGCTGTGCCGGCAGCCTGTTGGCCAGTAGGAAGAAAAAAGTCCCGCCAGACTCATTGCTACTCAGTCCTCCAGGAACAAGGAAACCAGTTTCTTCATCTGGAGAGAGCTGCATCTGCAAATGCAGACACCTCGCAGCTGCAAAGCACATATGCTCTATTCCTGTCTTCCAGGACGGAGCCAACATCCCTTGTATCACAGGGATGTTGGAGTAAGCTTTGACTTGTTTTTCTTTAGTAGGCCCCAAGCTCACCCCTGTGCAGGGAAGAGCACTGAACTGCTCTGCCTGTGTTTAGAGCCCAAGTAGAGCTTGGCACTGCTGGTATTACCAGGAGACAGTGTTGAGACATGCAGAGGGAGAAGTGGGAGAGTAAAGGTAAGGGGGGAGAGGTGGTGGCAGCCGGGGGCTGCTTCACCTTAACTCCCTGTGCTAGCAAGCTCCCTCTAACAGGGATCATCAGCTCCATGCCCCATGGAGGGATGTGACAGGTTGTTCATTTATTGCAGATGAGTGTCTGCACTTGGACTCTTGTAACTTTTGGGGTTACATTAAGCTTATCACATTCAATAGGTTTAATTGTTGTAATAGAAAGATGTCTTTTGCTTAACTCTGGAAGCATTCCTCCTCCCCCTACCCCACCCTCCCTTGAATTTTGAAGACTTAGGTTTCAAGTTCACATCTATCAGTATAAAAAACAGCAGGACGTGCCCTATCATGTCCTGGACACCCTAAGCCAAAAAATGGGAGAGGTGCACCCTTTTCCCCTCATTTAGATGCTATCTTTTATATGCACTTAAAATGTGCACATAAAGCCTTATCACGCCCAAACCATTTCCGAAGCAATGAGCAGTCACATTAACTACTAGAATTTTGAAGGACTGTAATTCCAGGGTAATTTTACCACTCCCTCTGACAGTCTTTTGTATTTGTGATACTGTATGTGTCTTATAAACAAAACAGAGCAGAACATATCAATTACATTATCAGCACAGAGAGGATTACTTAGGAAGGCACTTAGAATATGCTTTGCACTCCTGTTGAGTCCAAAATAGCAGGTAGCCCATCTTACTCTGTAATAGGATTAACACTGGTGGAAAAAGTGTTAGTACCTTTCTGGTGTTCATATAACCCAATTCTCCTATTAAGTTAGAGATGCATAAAATAGCAGGTACTTAAGCTGGGTAAGTATTAAACAAAAAAACCCACAACAATACCCTGTAGTATTTTCATCAGATCACTACGTCAGAAAGGCATGAGATAAGGTATTTATTGACCTTGCAGTCTATAAAATCTTTGGGATAAAGCCTTATAGTTTTTTCATGGTGATCTGGAAAGTCCAAACAGCAGCAGAATGTGCAGAATCCAACATGCAAAAGTCAGAGCAAGAAGTACCACAGAACAACTCATGAATCCCTTCTTCCTTTTGCCTTTGCCTTTCTCAGCAAGAGATCAAGGTTACAGGTCAGCCCCTTTCCTGCTGAGCACCTATGAACTTTGTACACTGGGTCATCATCCATTCCCTTTCCAAGGGGATTTCTATACCTGGGTAAGGACAGGGATGACCTTGATGGTTAGAGCTTAAGCCTGACTCAGGCAGGATCACTTGCAGATTATGTCTTCTCATGTCTCCTTGTGTGTTGCTGGTACATCTCTCATGAGGTGAGTGACTCTCAGTGGGGGTCAGTTCATTTCAGCACCAAACAACCAAAATGTGCTGCAGCACTGTGGCAGCCAACATGTGGGGGGTTGCTGCCACAAGCTCTGCTGGATTTCTGAGTCATATATTGCTCCGCCCTTTTCTGAAAACCATGCTTCCATGGGCACAGGAGTACACAAGGATCTCAGCTTTCAACTAATGGTAGGGAAAGCATGATATCTGAACCCAAAGATTTGGAGGAAAAGCAGTTTAACCTCCAGGCCTGCCTGACCAACCTAGTGGCCTTCTATGATGGAGTGACTATATCAGTGAACAAGGGAAGAGCTACAGATATAACTTACATGGACTTCTGTAAATCCTTTGATACAGTCCCCCACAACATCCTTCTCTCTAAATTGAAGAGAGATTGATTTGATGAGTAGATTGTTAGACGGACTAGAAGTTGGTTGAGTATTTACATCCAGAGGGAAGTAGTCAATAGCTCAAAGTCCCAGTGGAGCTCAGTGACATGTGCTGTCTCTCAGGCGTCTGTACTGGGACCAGAGTTATTTGATATCTTCATTAATAACATAGATGAAGGATTGAGTGCACCCTCAGCAAGTCTGCAGATGACACCAAACTGAGGGCTTGACATGACTAAAGGATGAAATACCATTCAGAGGAACCTGAACAGGCTTAAAAAGTGGGCTCATGGGAACTTCATAAGGACTCACAGGACCAAATCCACAGTGATGCACCTGGGCTGGGGCAACCCCTGTTATCAGCACAGCCTGGGGATGAACAGATGGAGAGCAGCCCTGCTGAGAAGGATCCGGGGGTGCTGGTGGATGAGAGGCTGGACATGACCCAGCCATGTGCACTCACGGCCCAGAAAGCCAATTGTGTCCTGGGCTGCATCCAAAGCAAAGTGATCAGCAGGGAAAGGGAGGGAATTCTGCCCCTCTGCTCTGGTGAGACTCCGCCTGGAACACTGTGGGGTCCAGCTCTGGGGTCCTCAGCACAGGAAGGACATTGACCTGTTACAGTGAGTCCAGAGGAGGGGTCAGCAGGTCTATCAGAGGCATGGAGCACCTTTCCTATGAAAACAGACTGAGAGAATTGAGTTTATTCATCTGAGTTTATTCATCCTGGAGAAGAGAAGGCTTTGGGGTGACCTAATTGTGGCTTTCCAGTACCCAAAGGGGGCTACAAGAAGCTGGAGAGGGACTTCTTACAAGGGCATGTAGAGACAGAAAAAAGGAGAAGGGCTTCAAACTGAGAGAGAGTAGATTTAGATTAGAGATTAGGAAGAAATTCTTTACTATGAGGATGGTGAGGCACTGGAACAGGATGCCCAGACAAGCTGTGGATCTCCATCCCTGGGAATGTTCCAGGCCAGGGTGGACGTTTCTTTGAGCAACCTGTTTTAGTGGAAAGTGTCCCTGCCCGTGTCAGGGGATGGGAACTCGATGGTCTTTAAGGTCCCTCCCAACCAGAACCATTCTATGATTCTATGATTATTTATTAAAAAATCACTATTAAAAGACAATACTTTGCCCTTCAGTTTGCTAATACTTCATAGGAGGAAATAATGGGCATTATGCCACAGTCAGATATGGCTGTGTATGTGTTATATTACCAAGCAAAGACTCACACATCCAACTTAACTACAAGCAATTATATGTAAGTGGCCACTCTGCTGGGAAGATGCACATAGATGGAGGTAGGTCATCCAAGATACCTTTGCTGCTAGTTTCTGAAGGCTGCTTTTGTAGGAATGAACTGCCCCAGGCACACAAACACAGCCTGACATGACTGTCTTCAGGGCATTTGATCCGTTCCTGGTGTTCAGAGATATAAGGCACTGCCAAAGCACAAGGAAGCAAAACAGTCAATTTGTTACATATTCTTAATGGTCGAGGTCCTGGGATTTCAGCCATTCCTGAAATCTGTTTAATGAGAATAGATGGGTAGTTTGCTCTTCTGACTACCAATAACCCTGAAAATAATCCAGAAATCATTGATTCCCAAAAGGTGAAATAAAGTTGCTCCTAACCTCTGCCTGCTTTGTGCAATCCTGGAAAAAAACCAACTTGGATGCAACAAAATATACATCAACTTTAATACTGAAGAGCTCAGCAAGATCACTTCCAATCACCTCTGGGAAAATGCAAACTTGCTTTGCAGTGTACAGAATTTAGTCAGCCAGCAGCTTACAGGGGCACCTTCTGGTTTGGGAGTGATGAGTAAAATCTCGTAGCTATTTCTGCTAGAAAGTAAATAGTTTTCTGATTTAAAAAAACAAAACAAAACAAAACAAAACAAAAACCAACAACACAACTTTATGGTAGTTAAAGAAGGCTTTATGAGAAGCCAAATCCTTTTCATTTTTTTTAGTTTTCTCATGGTAACATCACCTCACTTCTCAGAGACAGATGAATCTTCTGGAACCTTGTCTCTTCCTTGCCTTGTACTGCTGCAAGAAACAGGAGCTAATGAACCGAGAGCTGTATGAGGTGGCCAGACTCCCATTCAAAGGCTGTTTTAACCTCTTCCAACAACCCATTTGTCACAACGTAATGAAGCAGAAAAGCCATCTTTCCTACACACAGGTTAAAGATGTCTGTGCCATAAATAAAATCCTTGATACTGCTACAGAATCTGTCGTTTTAACAGAGGGCTGACTGCACAACCGCCTGGACTGCTCCACAGCCTCAAGTTGCATTTGTCCAAGGAACACCAGCCCAACTGGAAGCTGGGAGCAGACTCCTGTGTGCTGTACTATTATGCCCATTAAGAGTCGGTCAAACTTGACTGTGTACATAAAAAATGTATCCCACACTACAGCAGCTAAAACCAGCGGGAAACAGAAAAATGTAGGTGCAGCTATTTCTTCCCCACGACTTTTCCTAATTAAGCCTAAAAATGTCTGTAAGGCGAGCCCTGCCCCATGTTTTTGAAACCAGTCACTACATGTGCTTGTCAAAAGTACTTGCATGCTGTTCTGTAAATAAAAGCTGGCTGGAAATTGCAAGAACACAGAGTGAAACAATGTAAATATCAAATAATCCAAAGCCTTTAAGTAATGTTTCTAAACACAGGGAGAGTGGCAGGTATGTTGTACTTGCACAGAGGATTTCTAAAAGCCAGTATTAGTTCATGTGTAAGTGTAGGACAGAATACACGAGCTGGGCAAGGAATATGGCCCTGTGCAGTTGGAGGTGTCTACAGGACTTTCAAAATTCATACAGCAAATGACAAGAGCCCTGAGCCAATCAGGTGTTACTGTATACGAGCATCCTCCACTGTCCCCGGGTCCCCTGGACAGCTTCCAGCAGCAGAAGGCACACACTGTGAAGATGTACCACCACTTTCCCAGCTTCTAGACCCAGCAACAAGAGATGATCTCAGCATACACGAAAAGATGTCTAGCACAAAGTGAATCCAAACTTTGCAGAGAGAGACTGTGCCCCTCTGTGCAGCACATCCACAGTTTTAAGATGAGCTTTGGGTTTCCCAAGACATCAGAGATGTTGATAAACTGAAGAGTTCAAATATAGGATCACAAAGATGTCCTGGGGATGGGAATATAAAACATTATGGGAAGAATGGGAGGAAACTGGTCTTCTTCAGCCTGATGAAGACAAGGCTACTGTGGGATATATTTGCAGTCAGCTATTGCCTACTTGAGCAAGAGGCACCTCTTCTCTGAGGCACGTGAGGAAACAGTGAGACAACAGGCATGGGTTGCAACAGGGGACATAAGGAAAAAATTGCTTTCCATCATTGGTGCAGACAAGGCCCAGATAAGAGCTGATTGGATCTCTGTCCTAGGAGATATTCCAGACCCGGCAGGACAAGGCAACCTGGCCTAGCTTTGGTGAGCCCTACTTTGAGAATGCGGTTGGACTGGGGAGGCTCTGTATGTTTCTCTTCTAATCTAAATTTTTCCATGCTTTTTATGACCCTCAGGTATGGATGTTACAGTTATTGATTTGGGGATGTAGGTAGGCTTTCAGCATTTCTGAACTTCAGGGGTCTGAGTGTCCCTTGTGAGCCGCCTCTCACTCAGCCACCATCACTGTTTGCCATGAGGCTTTCAGAAACAGAACTTTAGGAGCAGTTCTAGACATGAGATACAAGTTTAAAAGACCTCAGCTCACTCCTTCCACTGACAGCACTAACAAAACCTAAGTTGTTTGCCCTCCTCTATTCTTTCATTAGCTCCAGTCCCTACCTTCTGTGGTGGCCCTCTGCATCTTGGTCTGCCACTGGATCCAGAAGAGCCTATCCTGAGCCTCTCTGGCAGCAGGCTCAGCCACAACAGGGACACAGACCATGGCACTGCCTCCCACCCTGGTGCCTCCCATCCCAGACATTCAGCAGCAGGGCAGGATGGAGGTGCATCACAGTGGTGTGGGGCTGTGCCATCCCTCCCGAACCCCTCTGCAGTCCCTTCACTGTGGGGTGGCTGATAACAAACCCAGGCTGTGGAGCCACTTTGGGTTGCCCAGGGAGCAACGGTGTCCAGGAGAGCAGAGCTACTGCTGGAGAAACCTTATCTGTCTTAGTCTTTGTGGCCTTTCCCTTCCTTCAACACCACTCACACATTTCTGTGCCTTGCTGCAGCCTATGCTCTTTGCAAAAAATATAGCAGTCACTCATCCTTTGGCTTGTTACATTTGTTAACCCACTTAACAGCACCACTGAAAGGTGAAAGGGGACCAAAACGAAAGACTGGAAGGGAGATACCTCTTCCACTCATTTGTAACAAAGTTTTTTTCAACTAAAACATCAGGCACGTGTTAGTCTCACTCTTCCTTGTTTAACACAAAACAAAGAATTGGAACAAGCTGGTAGGATGCAGCGCGGGAAGCTTGGGGGCAGAGCCAGTGGCCAAAAAGATTTGGTTTCATAGGTGTGTTTCTCTGGCTTGAAACATTATTATTATACTCTAAATGGGTTGACAAAGCAAACAAGCACAATTGCTTGGTAGGCAGTCAGTATGGATGCTGAAAGCAGAGCCCCTTGGCCCATCCCTTCCCCAGACAGCTACTGCCTTCCCGCAACACTCCCAGTACAGAGCCCGTCTAACATGTTATTTTGTATGAAGAGTTCAGCCAAATGAACCATGAAGCAATGAGACAGGCAAAAATGAAGCAAGTACAAACCATGCCCACAGCAGCAATCAAACAGGTTGAGAACTGTCTGCTCCTCCTTCATGGATGCTGTGACGAAGACCTGGCTGCACCAGCGCGGCAGAAGGACTCTCATGAATGTTTATCTCACCAGGAGAAAAGTGCAGAATATCAAAGAAATAAATATGGCCATTTTTTTCCCTTGCTGGCACAGTTTCCCTCTTTCTTTGGTTTCCAGCTCCATTCTCGTAGCTGGGCACAGCTGAAGAGAATCTCTGCCGGCCCAAGCAGCCAGGTGGCACCTGCCCTGGGCCAGCACTGCACAGCACCATTCCTGCAGTCTAAAGGTTTGTTGTGGCCTCCCAGCAGACTGGCAATACACAGAAAGCCTATTTTCACCATCAATAACTTATCCTTAGGTCTCCTGCATATTTCCAAGAGCTGGGGTACATGGCAGAAGAGTTGAAGCTGCCTGGGAGCTGGATCACTTGTGCGGCAACTCCTATCTCTACAGAAGGAACCAAAGCTTTCCTTACTTGGACAAGTACATGGAGGCTCCAGGCTCCTCTCCCTCTGGTGGCTAAAGTCCCTGAGAATGCACAGCAGGTTGGGAAGTAGCTAGAACACTCAGCCAGCTCCCAGAGACAGCCCTGGAGGATGCACCCCAGCAGTCCATGCTGTTCCTGTGTTATCACACATTGGTGTAGTTCTGTTCCCCACAGCCCTGCCAGGAATGTGTCCCAGCTCCTGCACACTACTGGCTTCAGGGTACCCCTCCAAACACCCTCTCACCTAAATATGTATAGACACTTATACCATCTGTTTTGCCAGTGTTGCTGCTCAGGGGCTGGTTTCAGTCAGTGGAAGGAAGGATGAAGAAAAAACAGTGCTCAAGGGCTAGGAGCTCAGGTAGTCTGGTGGGACACCTGTGTGATTGGGACCTTATATGTGCTTGAAACTGGCCTGAATTTGAAGTGATATATGTGATGACTTACAGGAGTTTTCCAAAGGATCCAGGGCCATTTCACATCTTGAAAGCCAAAAGGCTCAGCTCTACCCCATATCTGCACAGTTACATCCCCCTTCCCCTCTACCACACCAGATGGACACGTCCAGGCTGTGGATAGTGAGCTCTCCCAGGCCTGGGTATTATTTGGGAGTGTCTGACCAAAGCAAGTGGCAAGGGCAGTGAGGAACGCCACCCAGAAGCGATGGAGGTGGTGCTGTCCGGCCAGCACCCAGGTGGGAATTAAAGGAAAACATGGAGATTGTATTTAGGTGAAGTTTGGGGTCTCGAGGCAAAACTGGGAGATGGGGAAGGACAGGTACCATGGGATGTAAGGCCAAAGCAGCATACGTGTCATGTCTTCTCTTACCACAGGTGATGCCTATCTCACTGCATTCCAGAGCTGCCTATTGTTGTACATTTACCTACACTGTCACTGTAACAGCTGTACCTTGAACTATGGGGATAGCTTGTGGGCAAGGACACCAGAAATGGTTTCAAAAAATGGTTCACAAAAAATTTGCTCTTTGCTTCTTTCAGGGCTATTCTTAAAGCAGAGTTTTTGCTTTCCACCTGTATTTCATGACTTTGAAGGAGAAAATATTCCAACATCAAGAGAGGACAATTCTGTAAAAACCACAGGGCATCTTACTAGCATATCATTCCTAGTAGAAAATTATAGACTGCTGCTTCATCTGTTCTTCTGCTGCACCCCTGAGTGCCCGTTGCTTACATTAGGACAGGCATATCTGCACAAAGAGCAGCTCTTGCTTTGAGCGCCACAAGCCTCGTGCAAAAAGCTTCTGAGCTCTGGGCTGTGCCAGCAAAAATGGGGGCTGATTCCTAGGCCAAGTCGAAAAACATGTATTTACAAACATTTAAGAAATGCTGAAAACAGACGGAAAATCTTGCCAGCCTTCTCCTGTCTAAAAGCTGAGTGTATTTCAGCCTGAGCTGAGTTTAACACTCCTCTTCCCAAACACCATGTCCCACCCTGCAGTGATTTCCTTTGTAAAAGGCAACTCAGAAAATAAAATAGCTCCATTTCTTCCAGGCATGTCTGAGAAGACTTTTCCTAAAAGTCTCTCAGTAAAACTGAGAGATTCAGCTGCTTTAATAACTGTGGTGTTAGCTTGACCTGAATTGCTTTCAGGGTTGAGGATTCTGCTGTGACCCTCACACATGAAGCTGCTTGCAAGGGGAATGACTCCAGTGTTACCTGCTGCGGGGCCTCCAGGGTCCATTGCAAGCTACTGCAAGAACTCTCTTCTCCTGCCAGATGTTTCTCCAGCAGCCTCACTTCATGGGTCACACCACCTCTAAAGGGCCTCTTCTACCTTCCAGCCTTCCTGGTCCCATTGTAGAGTAACTCTCACGGGTGCCCCTGCCTTAGAGTCCGTCACTGAAATGCCTCATCTCAACACCTGGACCTGACAAAGCCATTTCCACATACAGCATCAGTCTGGATTCTGAAACAGGCCCTGGCAACAAATATGGAAAATGTCTCCAAATACACCTGTGAGGCAGTTGTGGTACAGTCTGTGTTAACCTCCCAGTGGCAAATGAGCGAGTTTTCAGACGCCACCTTGAAACAGTACCTTCTGACCATTACCAGACAGGAAAGAAAAGTGGGGAATTAAGTAAAAGGAGCAGTTTTTCTTCAAAAGTGCTCTCATAAGTAGACAGTTCTCCTCCTTGGGGCAGGGGAAGGGACTGTCTGTGCTACCAAATGCATCTTGGCAGGCAACAAATTCGGCAACATGGAAATGGTCACAACACCCACTAGGAACATCACTGAAGATGCCTGAAGGACCAGGGCCTGCACAAAGGATAAGGTGACAGTGGTGCTGGTAAAATCTTGTCCAGGTCATAATTTTTGCCTACGTCATTGAGAAGCCTTCAGACAACCAAACAAAACATTACTTACACAACCATCAACCATCCAGTTCTCTACTCCTTCCTAAACATATCTAAACACCTCCTCTTAAGTTTCCTCTTTCACATGCCTCTTACAATGCCACTGGAGTAATGTTTAACCCTTATCTCCCTAGCTCATAATGGAGATGGAAGAACTGGGAAAGGACATAAAGATATTGGGAAGATGATGAGAAGTAAGGAATAGCCAACTACATCATGATATAGTGGTCTAGAAATGAGATGACTAGAGTGAAAGCAGATCCCATCAGTGGTGAGGGGCAAGGAGAAGGCCAATAGGCAATTAGTACTCATGTGTCCCTCAGTACAAGAACAAAGAGGAAGAAACCGAAGCTAGCAGGTGGCAGCTTTACATTCAACCAGAGCATGAATTTCTTCTTACCGTAAACGATGCAGCTGTGTGACACATTACTGCTAGTTATTGTAGATCCAGCAGTCTTGACTGGATTAAAAACCCACAAGACAAACTCACAGAAGTGAGATGGACAAGGTAAGAGGAGAAGACAAAATTCACTCAAGCAAATACTGCTGCGGTCAGGAGGAGCATACTCTGAGCAGAAAACAGGGTCAAACTTTGATGCTGAGTAAGGAAGAGCATGAGACCCTGTGTTGGGGCAGCCAAACATTCACAGAGAGTTACACCTCCCCTTTGTCCCACTTCATCCTCACACATAATTAAATCAATACTGTCATCATTTAAAACCAGCCATAGTGAGTTCCAGTCTTCCCTTTGCCTCATGCCTTCTACAGAAAATGTACCCTGCCTTCACGTTGCCTGCTGCCAGATCCTCACTGGAGGTTAATTTATTCTTGACTGTTACAGAGATATTCTCAGCTGAATCCATTCTGCAAAACATAGTTTGCTTAGCACAGAAAGGAGACAGCTGAGGGGGGTTCTAGTTACAGTCTGCCACTGCCTACAGGGCATTACAGTGAAAGCAGAGCCTGACTCATCTCAGAGGTGACCAGTGACAGAAGGCCCTGGGGGCACAAGTTGCAAGAGTGTTTGGAAGTGAGGGGAAAACTTTCCTGTGAGAGCAGTGCAGCCGCAGGACAGGCTGCAGAAAGGTGGTAGGATCTCTATCCTTGAAGAGATCAAGCACTCAAACAGATGAGGGCCTGAGTGACCTGACCCAGTGCTGTGGTGAGCCCTGCTTGGCACACAGGGATGTACTGAAAACTTCTGGAGATGTCTCCTGACATAAACCTTTGTCAGATTTTGGGAACCATATTCCATCCAGTGTGACCAGCCTTGCAAGCCAGAACTGATCATCCGTGTACAATCAAGTACTTAAGTGTTCTTGACGTGGGAACAGCATCTTCCATGCACGACCGAGACACCAACTCACAAACTTCATGGGTGGTTCGGCGCTCAGCCGTGAGCTCTCTGACTCACACAGCACCTCTGCACTGCTGCCTGCCCTGCAGTACTGGAAAGGATCTGCACAAGGGAGGAGCTGTACCTGGCACACACACTGAAGCACCTTCATCCACTTTTCTAACTATCTCATTGAAGGATTACCTGTAATAGTGGCTCCCACAGATGTTACAGGTGTTGCTTTACCCATGGCAAGGGGAGGAAGCCATAGGATCCTGCATGTGGCAGCCTTCATCTGCTGCCCTCTGGGGAATTCTTGAAGGGTTTAAAGGAAATAGAAGCAACCTCCCTTGTTTCTAGTCTTTAAACAAAAGCATCAC
Organism: Empidonax traillii; assembly: GCF_003031625.1. NCBI lineage: Eukaryota > Metazoa > Chordata > Aves > Passeriformes > Tyrannidae > Empidonax > Empidonax traillii. The sequence goes on along the minus strand of NW_020955345.1, from coordinate 468,131 downwards.
TGCCAGTTCTCCCCAAGCTCAGTGCCACATTAGGGCAGGCTCTACATCACCATTTTCACTGCCCTGAACAACTGTGGCCCACATAAAAGAAGTGGGAACAGCCAATTTGCCTGTTGTCCTGCATGGGCTCAGGTGGGCACTGGAAAGTGGTTCACTTTACCCCTAAAGGAGAGAAATGTGCAGCTCCTGGATTCAGCCCTTCCTAAGACACAGAATCCATATCATCTGTATCAGTATCCCACAGAACCCAGAAAAACAGTCCCGTGGACATTTTAAAGGATTTAAAGAATTTTTGCACTGCTGCAAGAGATGAGCAAAATCATCACTCAAAAAGAGACACTTGTTGCAAATGAAAATCCACCTCTTTCTCCTCAATAATAACATCAATATTATTTTTCTCTTTCTATCACTCTCTTTCTCCCCCTTCTGTCTGTAATTTGCTCTTCCTTGTGGAAAGGAAAGGAAGCACACATTATTGCAACACTGACAAGACCTGAATAGCATCTTCTGTCACTACCAGTAAACCTCAGGAAGTAGAATAGACCTCTGACAGGGCTTTGTGGAATTCTGGATATGCTATCCATGTGTTTCTTTATTGGCTGAAAATGTAAGCATGAAAGCAATTCAAAGCATGTCCCTCTTCTATCTTGCTTATTTCTCCTGTTTATGGCATATCTCATAATTCTTTAGCAATAAATGCACTGAGTTGGGCCAGATCAAACTATTCAAGCAACAAACTAATGTACATTTGCCTTGCCCTTTTGCAGTGAAGAAATTCAAATCACTTGCTCCTTCTGTGCAGATGGAGGGCCCAGAAGTAACTGAAACTGACCCAGCAATGTGTAGACTGCAATGTCACAGTTGTGGTCAAATGCTGTTATCTTGTGAAAGAGAGATCATGGGAGAGTCATCACTGCCATCTTGAGAACAGCTTGAATTATGTGTCCATGACTTACACAAAACTTCTGTGCTGACTGAAACACGTATCAACTACAGAGGGGTACACCACTGTTTGCCCTGGGGAGTGAGTGCACAGAAAGGATGCACTTTGCTCATCTGTCTGCCTAAAGACCTGTGTTTTAAAATATTAGTAAGAAAGTCTGGGGAATATGCTTTCAACGACAGAGCTGTGGTTTGGGTTCATTCAGCAGCTTTCAACTCAGTTGCTGTGCCTCTCAGGGCTGCCTCCTTTCAGTTTCAGAGAAAAAGACCCAGCCAGAAGCTGGCTGCCTCATTCAAAACTGCAGAGTGTGACTTATGGCGGGAGTAAATCTCACCAGCTTCAGCTTCTACCGAGGCAAAAATCACTTTTTTTTTAGTCTTGATGCTCTTTTGTCAGCAGCATGAACACACAGAAAACTGCATGTTGCTACCATTTTTTGAGTCTATTGTTCTATAAGTGACGGATTCAGAGGAACAGTATTAAAAAAAAAAGAAAAAGAAAAAAAAAAAAAAAAGAAGAAAGGAAACAACCCAAAGGTCTGTCAACTGTGCAAAATGCATTCCTGCACTGCAGGGTGGGTGGTCTGCTTGGAGGTTGTTCTGGTGTCAGCACAAACTGCCACAAAGATTAGTGATGTGTGTGCAAATACGGCAGCACGATCGCTGCATTTGAAACCAAGTGTATTATATGTACTTGTGTATGGAATCATGTTTAACACACGCACTCCACTCACTGGCCGTCAGGTGGGAAGTGCCACTCTAACGTCGCATCCACTCTCTGCCAGGAATTTCACTGGAGTTCTAAAACCGAGATGGATTTACTCTCATTTTACACACAGGGAAACAGAGGCATAAAACTCACAAAGAAATGGTAGATTCTAGGACGTGGAAAATGGGGTGTCTTTGAAAACAGAGCAGCAAGTTACTTGTCCAACTACACTGATTAAAATACTAAGAAGATGGAAAGCCAAATCGATGCCTTTTGCACCTTTGGTGGTTCAGTGCAAAAATCATGCAGCACTTGCAGTACCAAACACTGAAATTCTTTTTCTTTTTTTTTGGAAAAGACCTGGACGTCTTTTCATTTGGAAATTTGGCTTTTGTATCAAATACGAAACATTTTATTATGTACTTTGTAGGCGTGAGACTTGTAACTAAAGTAAATGAAAATTCAAAATACCTATTATTCTTACAGCTGTGTTTGTGCAAAAAACACACATTAAAGAGAAGCTGAAGACATTGTCGGGTTTAGCTTCAACTCAGAGGAAAGTGTATTCGGGTGGGGATTATATGACCAAGCGTAAATGGCAGTTTCAAATAACTTAGCTAGATTCCACTTACGATTAATCACTTTATTTTTTATAGGCGTTAAAATTAGTTGTCCCGTTGATTCTGAGGATGGAAGTCTAACGGCATTCACGGAACAGTAATTAAGAGCACCCTCTTGCGGTCATTATCACAGATGTTAATTTACTCTTTTACGGTAAGCCGTTAATGCATCTGCTCTGTCATGCCAACGCCGTGCCCAGAAAGTTCATTTAAAAATGCACATAAAGGCGCTGCATGTTATCGATGCCACATCCACCCAAGAGGTACAACTGCAAGGTTTTATCTTGCTTAGTCACCAAAAATTCTATGCAATTGATAAAGATATTTTAACACTTCATGCAGCTTAAGGCTGCCATTTTCAAAATTGGCACGGAAACCCTCAGGTAGAACACAGAAAATGACAGAGCAGTAAGTCTGGTCTCCACACCAGAGAACCTAGCAAAAACTATTACAGAGGATGGAATTAATGTACAGCAGCATAAAGCTTTCTTTAAACAAAAGCAATGTGGCTGCTGTAAAAGTGAGTAATTTTTTACATTTTTTGCAGATCTGTTTCACTTCTCTGAAGCAATGATGAAATATTAAAACTTCCCATTTAACCATAGCTTTTCTTAAGATTCCTAAGAGTAGAATCTACTAGAATACAGAACTTAGTATCTGATAGTCATTAAACATAAAACACCATCAGAACATAAGGAGTAGGTGGGAATGTATGAGTGACTTATGGCAGTTTCAGGCAAGTTAACTTTAGTTAGGCTATATGAGAGTTATAGCATGAGAAACTGTCAAAGACGAGACGGTTAGATTGAGTCTTTACAAAAATAGATTAGGAAGAGTATCTTGAATGCCAAGCAGCCAGCAAGCACACTTTGTCTGCATTTAATTTCCAAACACACCCCCTAGACGTGTACCACAGCACAAGCATTTGCCGTATCATATTAGTTTCACACTGATCTTAATTTAATCATCATATTGCATGATTAGGTGAGGAACTAAAACTTGTTATCCACTACCATGAGAGCACACTACTTTCTGGATGGGCCCTCTGGGATTTGCCACATAAACATATGTGTCAAGAGAACCAATGTCCTGTATGAGGAAATTTGCAACCAGGATTCTGCCTCAATTAGGACAATTTTATGTTGTATAGAAGATTACTGCAATGTGTAATTGTGAGCAAACACTTTGGGAAAAGTGAGAAGTAGCACTGTGAAGTCAATTACTGGAACGATGAAACGAAAAAGGAAAGTATTCAGATTATCAGAGTATTAGGGAAGAAACTGAGGTTGTGCAACACAGCAGTAAAATGTCCCAGAACACCATTTCTATGGACAACAGCAGGGACAGACTCAGGAAATTGGGACACTGGTTATAGAGCATCCTAACACTTTTGTATGTACCATGAGAAGTTACACTGTTCACAGAAGAGATGGAGTGGCTAGTGCAGATAAATAGTCCAAGTCCAGGGATGTTTGAGGTGATTTGTACAGGCATTTTCAGTCTTCAGTGGGATATTGAGGTAAAAGTTAATGAATCTGTTAGATGATGCCGGGACTTCAGCAACTCTGCTTGTTTCTCAGAAAAGAAAAGGAAAAAAAAAAAAAGTTGAAACTCATAAAAATATCTCAAACATAATTTAGGAAAATGTGCAACATTCAGAACCACAACCCCCGCCCCCACTCCCCAAACTGGAAAAACAAGAAATTAAAAAATGGGGCTTGAGGAAGATCCAAAATTTGACTGATAAAAATTCAAGCTGGTTGAGTTTAACCATGCTGACACACCCTAGAGAGACAGAGCACCTGCAGACTCATGAGAGAGTCCCACCTGGCATGGGACTGTACCAGTGGTGTATCAGCTGCAATGGTTGGCAGCTGAGTGTGTCAGGTCTCCAGTCAGGTACTAGACAGGATGCTTTCCCAGACAAGTGAGGATACTTGCACTCGATGGTGAGCAGTTTCATTGCCTCCAAGTTCAGAGGGGATGCTGAAAACTGGGAGTCATTGACCACCGTTGTAAAGAAAACCCTGGCTGAGCAAAAAGCAAGGAAGGGCAGCCTCTTGCAACACAAGTGCTGTGTCACTAGATCATTAACTAGATTCCAAAATCGCTAATGAGATCCTAAATCTTGTAAGGAAGAGAAAAAAAACTCTCTTTTTTTCCCCCTTCTCATTTACTTTGCTTCACAAAGACCTTGCCAAGTTATGAACAGTATGTGGACATATCATGCTCTTAAAAAAAAAAAAAAAAAAAGAAAAAAAAAGAGTTCTATCAAATGGCAAAACTCAGTGAAGCTATGCTACAAAGAAAACAAATTCTGAAAGAGAGCAAACCAATCTCAAAAATAAAAGGGAGTACCTGGCTTTACCTTGCTGTTGCTGTGCAAAAATTTGACTTTAACAGCTTAACCAGAAGAAACTTTTGGATGAAGGGGAAATAACACAGGAATGTAGTAAATATCTCAAAGGGGATTCAGAAAGTCTTTTTATTTTACTTCACTTATGAACACTTTCAAATTAATCAGAGGTATTAAAGCCTTTGGAATCCATTTTTCCCTGTTCCAAAAGAGAAATCAGTTAATGTTGGATATTAAATTGCTATGGTCAGTGTTCTTCTTTCTGGCAAGGCAAAGCCAAGATTTCCCATGGCGGGGGACACAAAAATAAGACAAGAAAATCAATTAACTGAAGAAATCCAGGTAGCAAGCAAAGACCCTGATCAGAAACTATTTTCTGGTCATGTTGAGAGGATGCATCAGGATTATGTTCAACATTCAAATTCTGTGGGTGGCTCAGCCCCTCAGAAGCACCTCCCACTGGTTCTGCATTCCTAGGGGGCTTAAGCCAAACGCTGGCTCCGTATTTCCCTCACAGGGAGGTTTGTGTGAACCTAAAATGCATGGTCCAGTCATTAGGATCAATTCCACATTCTCCTTCTCCTTCTGTGCTTCAGCAGTCTGAACTGGTCAAAGGCCTGGTGGTGCCTAGGAGCAACATCGTGAGATGAACTTATCATATGTTTGCAGCTAACATTAGGGAAACAAATTGGAAAGGGAGATCTGACCAAACCTGCGGACAACAGCACCAAAATGTTTTGTAGAGGTCTGTAAGGACCGGAAGAGACACATCTTGCTCAAATCCTGGTAACTGGGATATGATTTTCTTGCTACAGCAGACTTTGTCAGCTGTTTTATGGTTTTCCCTTCCAGCTGCTCTCACAAGGAAAAAGTCAGGCTGGCTTGGAAGCAATAGTAAAAAAAAAAAAATCTCTTATGGTATGGCTTAAAAAAAAAAGTATAATACACTGAATGATGTAAAGCAGAAATTTGAAGAATTTCTTTTTACATACTTATCTTCCTCATCCCCTTAATACTTCAGGAAGGCCAGAACACTCAGTCTTTCACCTTCAATATAGCTAGAGCTCATGTCTTGGAGGTTAATATAACAGATGATGTACCTATTTTCTGTTTCAGAAATGCTTGAGATCCTCTAAATAGAAAGTAAAAGTGACAAAAGCATTGGACAAAGTTTCTTAATGTTTCTAAGTTGCTACAGGAAAGGTTCTTGTATGGATTAAGTAACTGTCCAGATAGGAATATTGAGAGGGAGAATAAACCTGCTAATATATAGATTCCTTTTAAGTGATATGTGAATATTCCTACACATGATAAGCCTTGTATTTGGAAGAAGGGTCCCGAAACCTGAATAGTTCGACTTTATGACAGTTGAGACATTTCTTCAAACCCTAGTTCTGGCAGGGCAAGAATAATCCCAGTACCTCAGTTTCACAAAAAAGGAAGTATTTTCCTCCAGTGGTTTTATGCTTTGTATTGAAGACACCAAATCATCAAAGGCTGCCATGCCACAGTTTGCTGTTTGGACACCGTTTCCCACTCTTTATGTGCATAGAAGAGGAAGATGATTTTTTTCTGGTAAAATACTGAAAGAGGATTTCTCTTTCTGGATTGCCAATCAACAACAAAAGTGTGCAGTCAGCTTTGTAGCAATCTCTGAAACAGTAAAAAGCAGCGGTTTTTTTCACCATGCCTTGACACTTTCCTGTTCACAGATATGAAAACAGTGTTTTTTATTGATATTAAAAGCAAATATATTAAAGTCCTATTCAGTAGAGAGAATAAAACAGAAAAGTCACATGCAATGCTAGCAAATAAAAGATATTTACACTTTAATTTCACATTCTGTCATCTGTAACGAGAAAACTATAATAAACTTGCATTAAGATCTCCCATCAGAGAAGAATGCCAGTTTTTGTCTCTAAATATTTGCACCTTGGTCTTTGCCTACCTGCTCTTTTCAGATCTGTTGCTCAGGCATTCAACACTTTACATATTTACCCCATTATCTGTCTGTTCAACCAAGATTACATACATCAATTGGAGTACAATAAATGGAGCGTGAAGACAGTCACGTTACTATGAAAATCTCCTCCTACAGGTAGTGAGCAAAGGAGAAAATCTCATGGAGATATGACAAACTTAATTTACTCTGCATGTCCCATTCTGTCCAACAGGATGATTCACTGTGTATTTCCTGATCCACGAACTACAGCATAGGTGAATTCAGAAAGAGAACATACAAATCCAAGCAGGTGCACTGTCTGGTTTTAACAAGTTCACTCTGTTTCTCATAGGTCACATGCTTCTTTTTCACCAAGAGGCCAGCAATACTTCTCCATTTATTTATTTAAGGTAATGTAAGAAATGGGTGTATCAAACTAAAAACCTGATGAAAATAAAATCACAGAGGGCATGGTATTTTTTTGTCTTACATCCCTAAGGACACAATTGAACTGTTCTCTCCCATTCAAAATGCATTTGAAATCACTGGACAAAATCCAATGCCTTAGTCATGCTAAGAGGCAGCAGCCCAACAGCCTGTGTGTATTGGCTGGTCAGTTGCCGGCTACTGAATTCTAGTGAGGCTAAAACTGATGCTACCACCTGAACCATCAGACAAAGGGAGAGGGAGAGGGGGGAGGGGGTAAAGAGATTTTTCTTCACAGTTCCTCCTTCAAAAGAAAAACTCACAGAAAAGTGAGACCATTAGGTCTGTTCCTCGTGGAACAAATGTTTTCTTACTGAGGAAGGACAAAAATATGGTTTAGTTGTAGGCATGCAAATGCAAATGTAACTGTATGCATATGTCCACTAAGACTTTGGGGACAGAGAGATGTAAGTGTATCATGAAGCAAGGCAGAAATATGTAGCCCAGCAGTTGCTCTATAAAACTCCAGGTACAGATGAACACTGAGCCTGGTTTGAAAGAACCCCATCACACAGGCTTAACACCATTATGTGGCTCCAGGTGTTTCAGCGTGATCCTCCATGAATACAGAGGAAGAGGCGCACTGCCTCGGATGAAGAACTCATTCAGTCCGACATCCTGTTTCCACTACAGGCCACAGGCAAACGTCAAAGGAAGAGGAAAAGCAAGGCAAATACACGATATCTTCTCTGCAACACTCCCACAGCTTCCAACTGCTTTTAGCTCTGGGAATTTCCTGAGCGTGAGGGGGTGTTCATTCATTAACTCTCAACACAGCCTCTTCCTAATACTTGTCCAATCTTCCCTGCACTGCACCTCAGAGAAACACCCTGTACCCAATTCAGAAATACATTGCAGGAAGAAAATATCTTCTTATTTATTTAAGGCCTGGCTCCCACTACCACAAATCTGATGGTTTGTACTCGAAAAGTCAGTCGCCATCCACCCTCTCCAAGTTACTTAGGATGTAACAGGCCTCAGGCAACCTCTCTCTTGAGAGAGAAATCTAATCCTACTCAATTGTCCCTTTCAAGGGACACAAAGTCAGACAGCTAAGCATCCTTGTTCTTTTCTAGTTCCAGCATTTTCTTTCTAAAAAGCAGGAAACCCAGTGGGGAACATTGCTCATCATGCAAACTCAGCACACATTTCTGGAGTGCCATAAATATGTTTGTTCTTTTGTTCTCTGCCACTTTCCTTAAAATGTGCTTTTTCCAAACACCAAGCTGGCGTTCATGCAGGCCATACACACTTTAAGTCTCACTCCTAAGTGGCAGCAACCATTTCAGGTATTTGTATCTTTTACGTAAAGTTAGAACTAGGTTTCTACGTGCCCATCATCGTGCACTTATCTACCCTGTATTTAATCTACTTTTTTACTGCTTAATCACCCTCAATTCTTTACAAATGACCCTCAACCCTGCTAACTTAAAAAAGTTTTGCAGAGTCAGCAAACTTCTCATCTTGCTGCTTGCTGTTTCCTCCATGGGAGTGATGAATTGCAAAGCACTGCCTAGCTGCCTCCTTGTGTTCAACTACTCACTGGTGCTGGTCTCTGTGGCTATGAAATAATGCATGTCTGTGCTTGCCAATTAACAGCCTACCTTTTAACACATGGCTACCAGCAGCCAAGTAATACTTGGTATTTTTTGGCATACAGCACCCGAAAAACTGCGTAAAACACAGATACCATTATGATTATTAACTCATGTGCACTTACTAAACCACGTGTAATTAATATTAAGCATGAGTATTATTGCATGACCAGAGCAATGCATATGAAATAGTCTGTAACATCTTGCTAATACATAACTATCAGTTTTATCACCTTCTCATGACCACGAAAATAAGGAGCGCTGTATTTGATTCATTCTGATCAGAAGCAGAGCTGAGGAGAATATTCTGCTTTAATTGCCCAGTCAGACTGAGCCTGTGAAAAAGAAAAAAATCTCAAACAAATCTCTACTATGTTTCTAAAACAGTTTCACTTAATAAAGCACTGCATTGCATAGATAGTTGCGGCCCACAGCCAATTTTATTCAAATGCCTTGCCTCCAAATTTGTTTTTGTTTATGTATTCTGATTTCCTTTTAATCCTAATTCTAGTTTGGTTGCATAACAACAACGTCCTTCTGCCCTTAAAAACCCTTCCACAGGGTCTCAAACTTGGCTTCGCTTTAATGCAATTTTAGTTTGTGAATGATACAGAACTATTTGTTACCCCACAAGCACAACTCAGAAGTTCACTCCTCCCTAAATTTCTGCTCCCACAAAACAAGTAAAAAGAAACTGACACCAGAATAATACAAGGAACATAAGCGTATGTGTGTTTGCTTTTTGAGCAAACAATTTACGTTTCCATGTCACCTAGTAAACACTTTTCCTTCAATCTCCTTTTATTTCACTGATTTCTAATGTATTTATTAATCTGTTTGTAACTCCACTGTCGCTAAGTAAGTCCAAAGGAGGGAGTGACGAGGCTGGAGAAACGTGTGCTCATACTGTATAATTGCATAAGCTACTTCCTGTAGGCTGGGGTTATGATTTGCATTTTCATCCATTAAATATCTTGTGTTCTAGATCCTTCTCTCTGACTGTGAAAGGTACTTGGACATCTCCATTGTGGCACTTTTCCAACTTTATACAAACACTGGAAAGCAATCTTGCTGAAAGCAGACGGTTTAGTATGACTTGGCTATTAATTTTTAAGGAAGAGGTTCTGTGATCTGCGACAAGAGAAGTATTTTAATTGATGGGAGGAACCATACCACTCGTGCAAGAATTAGAACCACTTAAAATGTCTTCATCTGCATTTCTGTACATATATGTAAATATATAGATGTAAAAATTTCCCAGAAGCAGGATATTCTTTTCATAGCGTTCACAGCACACTCTGCTGGCTGCTGCCGAAAGTTAATGCCAAGCGAGGACGGCAGGCTGAAAGGAAATGAAATATTTCAGGACACGGGAGAAACCCAATCCATGCAGGTAATTACCGGACATTTGAACGGAGAGGAACAAGGAACGCGTTCTGGGAGCAGCAGGGAAAGGCTGGCAGGAAACTAGTTTAGTTTCGCGGAAGAGAGAGACGTTTTTTGGGGGTGGAGGGTGGGGGGGAGGAAGGCTTCTCCCTGCGCTGTGAGGTCATCCCGATTCAGCATGGAGGCAGGGAGCGCGCATCTGTGCCAGTGCCTCCATTTCCGTTCCTTCAAGGACAGGGCAGGCGCTGCCCGACGGGCGGGCGAGGATCGCTGGCTGCCCGGCATTAAGTGGCTTTACACGGAGGTGGCTTAGAGCCACATTTGCATGACAAAGCCATTTGCGCGCCCCTCGTCCGTAGGGAAGGCGGCAGCCTCCATTTACCGCGCGCCGAACACGCGCGACCATGAAAGGCAGAAACGGGGATTTCGCTCGGAAAGCTCTTTCCCGGTGCCGGGCTAGGGTGGGATAACCGGGGGCTGCGAACAGAGGGAGCACAAACGGGAACAGGGATCCAGCAGTTTTCTGGGCAGAAAACGTGGCCGGGGCCGTTTCCGGCCGGGTACCAGCCCTGCGCAGGGCTGTGGCGGGGCCGGGCCGGGCGGACAAAAGGGGCATTGCTGGGTGACGCTGCTGAGGAATTCCTGCCGGGCGGGGCGGGATTTATGGCTCTTTTTTTTTTTTTTTT